>NC_064303.1:108771599-108964470 GCF_023373825.1 Bactrocera dorsalis
GTGTATAAATATATATGCATAATTCTGTAGCAGTGTAGTTGCAATTGCAATAACAAAAACAAACACCTGCCACAATTACTCGAATATTCAATTAAAAGCCTTTATTTGTTTGTGTATAAGTATGAGAATTACATTACACACAAATGTAGTTAATTACATTTTGATTACCCTTGTAACCATCCTCTCAAAAATCAGGATCACATCATGTACTAGAAGAAGATCTCGCTATGTTGTAACTAAGACTAGTTATTGAAGTGGTCTTAAGAGTCTTGAGTTTCCTCGAGTCAAAAACAGCATTTTTTCTTATTTTTTTTCTCATATAAAAAAATTAAATATTTTATTAGAATTTTTTATTATTACAAACATACACTATTAACAAAGTGATTCTGAAATTTTTGGTAAAATATATTTTGAACTCGGCCATTGTGACGCTCTTTCCGGTGACTCCTCGAAAAAAAAATGCGCTCGCGTTGGCAGGATAACTCCTTACAGGATCATCTAAATTACGGGACATTTTTTTCAAATAGTTGTAAACGAAAAAAAACGGTCGTTCTCGTTTTTCAGAATTGTGTCTAAATGACCTGTGTAAAATTTCATGAAGATCGGTTGAGTAGTTCTCGAGACATCTTGCCAACCGACGTCAAAAACACGAGAAAAACGTGTTTTAAAAGACGACGAACTTAGCCTAGCTAGCCTCGAGCGCATAAGTTCTCAAGACTGTATATCCCAAACTATTACAAGGATCAACTTAAAAATTTAGGATAATATTCTAGAGATGTTATAGAATTTTATTAACGCAATTAAAAAATCGATTTTTTGAAACCCGTAAACCCATGGAACCCCGTAAAACATGAAAAAATATATTTTCATTAACATTGCAATGTCATAGATCATGGTCGTTTTTGGTCCAACGCTATAGGACTAGTTCGGCAATTTTAACCGATGGCATTGTTGCAAAGAAAACAATAAAAAAGTTAGCTTCGTCTGCCCAGAAGCTTAATTCCTTTCACAGGTTTAAAAGGTCTAAAATTATCTCTAACTTGATTTCGAACGGTCAGTTTGTGCCTATCCAGAACATAGGTGACTTTCATGCCTTCATGTAATGTGATTTGGAAGCCACAAGATGATTTTAGGGGAAGCTGTCTATAAAAGTAAAGTAGGCATCTTTCTGACCAGTGCTGTAGGGACTCTCGTGCCCTTTTGTGATGTGATTTAGAAGTCTCAAGGTGACCTCAGGGGTAGTTGGCTCTAAAAAGTAAAGCAGGTTCCGTGCCTGGCCAGTGCTTGGGTGATTCTCATGCCGCGAAATGATGTGATTTGAAAGAGTAACAAGGTGATCTCAACTGAAGCTAAACCAGTATTAAAGTGACACTCACGCCCCGATGTTATATGACTTAAATCAGTGCAATTTCTTCGAATATTATTTATTATTTCCTTCGACAATAACGCAAGCCAAATTTTGTGAAGCTATCGAGCATGCGAGTACTTGATTCCGATCGTTCAGTTTGCATGACAGCTATATGCCAGTACAGCATAACATGCGGTTAGTTATGTAACCAGATTTGGTTCCAAGCATAGTACATTTGGACCACCTGGTATTTTAATTTTTTTCAGTGTACTGATATGAATTTGTATGTATTGATGTACATGTGTACTTAATTGAGTAATAGCAATATATTTTAATGAGTGTTATTAATTACGGAAAGCATAGCGGTTTGGTGGTGTTGTTTTAACAGTATTGGTGCTATTTATGAACGTACAGTTGTGAAAAAAATATATGTAAAATATATTCACTGCAGGCCTACAGAAACGAATTGGATCACCTTAATTGAATTGGATTCGAAGACTTTCAGGGTAAGCTGAGCAACTCGCCAGCATTCCAAACAATATTTCCTTTTCTTGAAAATTTTTCCATATTCAATTATTTTGCCAGATTACACGATCTAGAGGGCCAATTATCAGGAACGATCCTAACACTTCAAAAACAGCTTTTACTGATATTTTTGAGGAAACCAAACTAACCTAATTAAGTTTATGATGTGTGATTCTCACTAAAGTTACCACCGAGCTACGAGAGCTTAACTGGGAGAATATTTCTATGACGAAAATTAAAATTTTATAATTTCTCTGACTTATAGATATGAAAAATCTAAAAAAATTGTAGGTTATGAGATAAATTGCCTCAATCACTATATTTTTGAAAACATCTTACATTAAAGTGCACATATTTTGCGCAATACTGCAGTTTTATATATACATGTAATATAGTATATATAAATCAATACAAATATTAATTTTAATTCGATTGTGGTCAAAAATAAATCCAAACATTCACCTACTTATTGGCGCAAATGAACAGTCAGGTCAACAAGCGTGTGATCTCTCAACGAACAGGGGCAGTACGCGGTGATATGCTGGCAGCAAGCTACATCTGCGTCCCATCCAATTAAAAACAACTCCATTGAACCAGCCGTAAGCCCTTTTTTGTGTCGAGTTGCTTTGAGTTCTCATTATAATAATAGTAGGTTATATTTTACAACAACAACACCACCATTTGACATTGTGCAGTGGGAAGAATTCGTGACCAAGGCTTTTGTTATTTATTTGTGCTGCGAATGAGTGCTGGTTTTACCACGATTCGTTGCTTGCTGCATATTTAAATGTACAGGTGCACATTGAATATTAGTTGGGCAGGGAAAATTCATCGGTCAAGTGAGTCATGCGGAATGCAATCTTTATGATTTTTTTGACATTTTATTAAGAGATTTTTGAAATTTTCTAAAAATTCTTACCTTAACACCATTGTCTAACGGAGGTGAAGCAATACGTTATACCTTTCGCCTCGTAACACTTGTCGGATTGCTCCAATAGATTATTTCATCTGAAGCTGTATTACCTGAAAGTCGAACTTAAAGTTCGATATTTTATATACTATATATATTTATACATAGATATATTGTCGTGTGCGACTTTGATTTCGTCTTGAAGTTGACTTTTTAGAATTGGAACTGCCTTAGAATCGAGTATTAATATTTTTTAAAATATTTTTCGAATTTCAAAATTTCAATCAATTATTTACGCAATTATTCCCGGTAGCAACCCTGTGGTTATGAAACCTCAGCTTTTGTAACTCCTAACGCTTTGATTTCCAAACGCTGTTTTCAGAGTCAGTTGGTCCAGTCTGCTTTTTCACACGACTTTCTTACGAGTACGATGTTTGATAACTATTCCGATGTTTAAGTCACTTACTAAAATAAAAAATACGCCTTTCGACCATTAGCTGTATTCGTTTGCAGAAAAATATTTTTCTTTTATTTTTGAATTGGAGATAATTTTAGTTTGATCTAAAAAACTTTAACTTACGCCATCCTGAAGCTCTAATACCTTTCACTGGGACGTACATATGAAGGTAAAAAAAACTATGTGTCCGCTCTAAACAATATATAAGTACATAGATTGAAGTGTTGCCTTCCACAACATTCCATGCCGAAATTCGTAAAGATATGCTGTCAAAAAAACCCATTATAGGAGGTCATTGACCCCTTTGTTTATATTTAGCATAGCCAACAATCTTTCTTTTCATTTCGCGTCAGTAACCCTTTTGTTTACATTTTATGGGGTCAATAACCCTGCGGCTTACATTTTGGGAATAATGATGCTCTGGTTTACATTTTCTGGGGTCAATGACCTATTTGTTTACATTATGAGGTACTTGACCTTTTTGCTTACATTTTTCCGAGGCAATTGACCCCTTTATTTACATTTTATTAGGTCAATTTTTGTTTACTTTTAGCCAAGTTCACAACCTTTTTTAAATTTAGCCAATTCAACAACCTTTGTTCAAAATTGGGGTCATATCTCCTAAACCATTTAAGCTGATTTAACCAAAATCGCTCACTACAAAGACTATAAGGTCTTCTACTGATAGTTTGAAAACCAAGGAATTTGGATCACAATCCCGATCACTCTCCATATAACGGTTCTGCTAAAATCTACTAAAAACGCGATTAATCAATATTAAGGTTAATTAAATTCTAGAAATACTAACTTTTCATTTTTGTATTAAATAAAATGCTTCATAAAAAATTAAATTTGCTATAAGACGCCTTTGTTCTGAAGTGGCTATAACCCTTAAGCCTCTTCTCATATGAATATTTCATTAATATAGTATTTCGAATTTATCTGAATGATGGAGACTAGCAAAATTACTTTTGCTTCTTGTTCCTCAACCGCTACAGACATTATTTCATAGTAAGAAAATATCAATTTATGGGTGTATTTAATATATTTTTATAATTACAGCCTTCTGTGATTGTTTAAATCTCATGCCGAATGACTGACACGCAACTAAAAACTCTCACAGTTAAATACAGACTTACAAGCAATGTCATCTGTCCAGTTTGCCTTAGTCGAATGCAGTGAATCGGACAGTTGACGTAAACGTCGTCATGCGATTGAAAATAAGTACATAATAATCGTATGTTTATTTATACAATTTCAAGAAGATATTTTCTGATTTCGCGAGTTACGAATAAAGTGCTTTGCTAGAGAGCTCTCCCAGTAATACGAATATAGAGCTTTCGTAGCATGAAAAAGCGCCTTAAAAGTTTTCAAAACAAGTTCAACGCTGTAGTTTGGAATTTTTCGAAAAAATAGGAAGATAAGTTAACGTACATATTTCACAAACCACTAAAGCTATATTAACCAAGCTTGCTGAGAACAACGTTTTTTTTTAGCTACTCTTCATACAATGTTAAGTTAGATTAGGTTAAGAGGTCGATTCCAACATGAATCTCACTTGGACAGCTTAGAACACCGGCCCGTTGTGGTACCTCAAACTATACAGTGGATCATTAGACCCTTACAAATTACAAGGCGCCTTAAGTCGTATCACAAAATTGAGCGTAATGTTCGTTTCGGCATACAATGTGAAAATTGATGAAATCAGATGATAACCACGGGGTGTGGCAGCTCTCACCTTTTAAGTGAAATCCTATATCTCAGGAACTACTCTACTACCGATTTCTACCCAATATACTTACTTTACATTGTGTAAACGTATAAAATCTGACTAAATTTGAAACTTCATTCAATACTTTAATTTGACGTTATATTGGGTTGTCAAAAAAGCGCGTAGTTCCAGTTTTTATTCGTCGCATTGGGTCATGCTATACCTTCATGGAAAGCTCATTTCACGCGCTAACACGTGTTTGATTGATTGTCGTTTCTTTTAAGTCGTTCGTGAGTTATAGCGTCACAAACATGGAGCAAAATAAAGAAAAAATACGCCATATTTTACAGTACTACTACGATAAAGGCAAAAATGCATCTCAACCCGCCAATAAAATTTGTACAGTTTATGGACCCGATACAGTTTCCAGTTCCACCGCACAACGATGGTATCAACGTTCTCGTTCTGGTGTAGATGTGGTCGAAGATGCGCCACGCTTCGGAAGACCTGTCGTCGAGAATTGCGATAAAATCGCTGAATTGGTCGAAAGAGACCGGCATTGTAGTCATCATACCGTTATAATCCAATTGAATAACATTGGAGTCACTAATAATCTCGATGTATGGGTGACACACGAATTGATTCAATAAAAAACCGCAACCTTCAATCTCCGATATTTTTTATTGAAATTCGTGAAGATATTTTCCCCGTTAACAAGACGCTTTTGTGTAAAAAATTAGTAAAATTGGGTCAATACTACCTACAGCTCCCATATACCTAACATACCATTTTCGAACTTTCGGTTAACTTCATACCATATATATCGGTCAATATGTTAGCTGTCTTAATGAAACTCCGACTGCGTTTCTCTAAAATCATATGTTTATGGGCCTAAAATGGTTAGAATCGGGTCAATACTTCTCCTCTAATATCCACATGTCTTCATTTCTTAAGTACGATAGCATTTAATGCTCGGCTGCAATTTTATTCAGCGCTTCCTTATATTGTTATTTTAATGTAATTTGTTTAATGAAATTTCATTCTGTTCGTTAAATCGAACTTCCTTCCAATACTATAAATGAAATTGTCTACCTAATTCGATACAAATTCCATTTTTATCATTTGAGCAACGCTGTTGCTTTGTCATCCAAAGATTCGTCGACCAAATTTGGACAATTGACAAAAGCAGCCAGTTCAATGCGAACCCTGAAATCAGTTAGAAATTTGTTACCAAAATGTCTCTATTCCGAAAAAAGCAAAAACGAAAAGCTGTCATTAAACTATAGTAAAACAAAAATGAACTTAGAACCCAAGTTAGTCGAGTCATTTTAACTTTGATCATTGTCCGCCCAACCCAACACTTGTTGTTTGAACACAATAATCGCCCTCAGCTCGCCCCTCTACACATTTTGGCATTTGTGCATAGCCGAAGTCGTCAGCTGTCAACTGTCGGCTTTGCGCAGTGGCGCTGCTTTCGTCAAACCATCGACAATTAACGCGTCCACTCATGAGTCGGTCGTTCGTCTGTCCGTCGCTCGGCTCGTCATCACTAGCACAGTTAATGATTAGAGGCGCATTTCGCTCTTTATTTGTCGTTGGCTTACAAAGCCAGCTCGTATTTGTTGTCGTTATTGTTGCTTTGTGCGCTGCAATTAATCGCTTTCGTTGGAGCTTGCTTGCAAGCGAATGACAGTTGGAAGTAAAATACATATACAAATAGTCTAAAGACTAGCAATACTAACAACTAGTAAGAAATGCGAAATTTCAAGTTCAAAACTCACATTATATTGTTGTTGTTGTTGTTGTTGCTGTACGTTGCGGTACTGCTGCCACGCCGTTGAGCTATCAAAATGGCAATTTGTCAATCCGTCAGGCGTCAGCACGTCACTCGGTCACATGGTCACCATTTTCATCGCATTGCGCTTATGCAATCGCTTCGGTGGCATTCTTCTTTCATTTCAAGCGCAACAACGCTCGTCTAATCAGCGTAAGCGTCGTCGCAAAAACAACACGCTCAGCACGAGTTGTGCGCTTCAGTAGGCAACGCCGTAATGTTTTGCGAAGCGACTCAGCTGCCAAGCACCAGGAATGAAAGCGGCAGTTTGGTGCGGGCGAGGAGGCACACATTTCTCATGGATCGTCGAGCTGTTTACGTGAGCGGCGCGGCAAAGCGATTGCTCTGCTGTGTTGATCACTTTTTTCGTGCTCAATGCGAGTCTGTGTTACATACGGCTATACACTTATACTTATATGTATGTACTTATGTCTGTCTGTTTGTATGTGCCGCTAAACTCGGCTTGTGTTTGCGTTCCAAAAAGGGGCGGCTTTGAAATGAACATGAAAACCGAAGTCGTTAAAGTTTGACAGTTCTAAATTAGTTTCTTTTCAATGTCAACGTCTAACTACAATAATAACAACGCAAAAAAGAGCAACCAGAATACCAAGGTTGTAAGAAATGAACAAAAAGTTGCTGAAAATGTTATGATAGTAAACAAATGAAATCTGAGAGTAGATATTACATACTAAGTTTACAAGCTTTAAAACATTTACAGTATGTAACACAATTGAGCTTTTGTGGTGGCTTTTGTAAAAGTGGTGTTGGGGACCTAATTTTAATCGACGGAAATATGGACGCGAATATGTATATAGATATATTTTATATTAGAATCAAGTCTCGAGTTCTCTACTTTTGATTTTTTCATACAGTTTAGACGCGTCTAAAACTCTTTCGCCTATAATATATGGTACCCATTAAAGGGCTAAGTCGACGGAAGAGCTGAAACCAGACTCTTATCTATTGGGTTATATAAAATTCCTTTGGCTTGCTTTAGAGTTAGGTTCACATCCAGACTCTATCGTATGTAATCAAATACGCAATTTGTGTAGTTCTTTTGAGTTCTCAAAAGTCATTGGTTCCGAGAAAGTTAGTGTAAAAGAGTGAAAAGTTCAAATCATTTAATGACGTCTAGAACTGTACTCTATTGGTTGATTGGATGGTTGAAAAGGGAAGCGTATGAGGGCCCAACTCAGTGGATTTGGTAAAAAACCTGACTTTTTTTTCCACCATTGTTGTTCAATGTCTCTTAAGTTAAAATATCGGCTTTCTTTTGCCTAAAAGTAGTAGCTTTTTGGTTTGTCCATCATTAAACTTACCCCGAAGTAACTTTGCGGTATTACGTTCGTTGTTTATGTTCCAAGACCTGAAGTCTTACTCTAGGGTTCATTGCTTCAATCAACCTTTAGAGAAGCCAAATGGTCTGGCGCAGATTATCGAAATTGTGTCTACCCCCGAGCGAGCCAACTCGTCTACCTTTTCATTTGCTTCTATTCATATATGACCGGGTATCCAGGTGATATTTACCGAGTTACCTACTAAAAGTCTAGTCATTGCAGTTGAATAACCCAACGCTATGAGTCTTAGCATTGGCCTTAATTGCTACTTGTCTGTTCACTGGAATGTTTATGGACTTGCTGGTTAGAGCTGAAGCCCACTTGGCACCTCTGTTATGCCAACAATTTCAGCATGAAAGACTGAATTGTAGTCATTTAGTACGTATGGATTACTACAGAAAAAACTCATTTCTGTTCTTGTTTCACCCTTTGATACGTCGGTGAATATGTAGATTTCGCCCTTGGAACTGTCGATCACAGAACCATTGGTCCAATCTTATCTACTGGGAAATCAAAGCGATGTGTTTAGTTCCTCGTGGATCTCCTTTTCTCGGTCGTATTTCCAGTTTAACCCGAGTACAATAAAATATCGAGTATGATACCAAGCCCGTAGTGACTTGGAGCCTAACTTGGCTCCAATGACCTAAAATCATGAGACGGCGGCCAGATCCGATACCATAATCTACAGCTACATCGCGGATGGTCCATCTTTTGAGTCCAATTTTCGATGACCTCTTCGAGCTTTTCGACTAGCTATTTACAAAAAAAAAAGGGAAATATGTTACTAAACCGCAAAAACGGATTCCAACACTAAGGTGATGTTTGGAAATTTTCGAAATTTGGTACTTTCGGGTTTCCTTCACAAGATAAAAAATTCCAAAATCTATGGACTCACGCACTCTTTTGAGACTGCGTCACTAAGGTGAAGTTTGAGAAATCCTAAAATATCGGGACTCTCATATTGTTACGTGATTTCATCACTAAGATGAAGTTCGGAAAATACCGAAAATTCGGAAGTCACGAATTATTTCGAAACTGCATCACTAAGGTAAAGTTTGAAAAATCCCGAAATTTCGGGATCCAAGAATACTTTCAAAACTGTATCACTAAGATGATGTTTGGAAAATCCCGAAATTTCGGGACCCACGAATTCTTTCGGGATTGCATTATTATATGAAGTTAAAAAAATAATTGGCCTGAGTGTACCGGAAGCAAGCGGCTGCCTTAATTCTGAACGCAAGTTGTCACTTTCAATGAAACTCGATTTTAAAGTACATACAAACAAACATCTATCAACTCTATGATTATCGGTATATTCAAACATACGGAAGGTATACTAATTTCTCATTTATTAATTGCTTGCCATTAATAAAACGCTTTAATCGCTTGAAATTAATACATTTTATTCAGAAACTGATTTTAAATTGCGTTGAATTTATAGGTAACAGCTGAAATAACATAAGTCGACATTAGCAATAAATAATTAATAATATTTTTCGCAAAGAAAAGATTGCGTCGGAACTTCGAAACTCTGTCAAAGCAAGTTGCTAAGCATGCGCTATAATAAAAGAAGGCATAGAACGTTTATGTTTAATAATTCTTGTCTAAAATTTATTTATGTGCAATATTTCTTAAGTCGATTTAGGCAAATATTTACTTTTTATGCGAGTTGTTTCATGTCTAAATCAATAAAGCGCAGCATAATCAAAACGATGGATTTCGACTGGTTTACCGGCGCTTAACGGTACAGATGGCCTGATATGCGCGGGCACGCCAAAGCGCTAATTAACGCTAGTTTGCAATTCTACGAAGCGACATTGTCAACAAAAACGCCGAACAAGGCATTAAGCCACAGATAAAGCAGCCGCCGAAGACTAACCAATGTTGAGCAAAATGGTGCGGATCGGCGACAGCAGCCGAAATGGCAACAGCACGTTTTTTGGCTTTGACAAAAAGTGAAGATTTTTTCCGTGTGTTTTTTGTTTATTTTTCCTATGAGCTTGGCTGCTGCCTCCGCTTGTAGCCATAACACTGACCTTGAGCGCTTGCAAGTGGCTTAAACGACTTGCTTCTTGATTTCATTTGTTCATGGTTCTCGATTTTTTAGTCTTTTTCGCGTTCTGCACAAAATTTAACAAACCGAGAATGGGTGTGAGAAGCTGCTTTCGATTTCAATTTGCATACAAACAAACGTATATATTTTGGAACATAAATGAAATCTTTCTCTTAGCAGGTTACAGCTGCGTCTTCAAGCACTCGATAAAACCGCAAGAGTGAGCTGTTGTTGAAAGACATGTGGAAGAAGAAAAAAATGTTGAAGACAAAGAAATAAGAACTCTTCAGCTGCCGGCCACTCAATGGAACAAGTAGTATCAAAAATTTTGGTTTCTGCTCAGCAAGGAAGCGGTCTAGACAAAGCAAAAAATAAATAATAATAAAAGTTGATTTGTTTGAATATATTTATTAATAAAAAATCTGCAGAAGTTTTTTAAGTCGGCTTGTCATCAGTGATTTGCTATCCTAGTCCCTTTTTTATCGCTCTTCTATACTCGTTTTCGAGTAGTTTACAGGCACACGTGGTCCAACGTTTTCCCAAGTTTTTATCACTAACAAATAATAAATTGTTTGAAAATCCTCTAAGTGAAAAATCTTGTGAGAAGCCTTACCAGCTATTCATTTCTCCATGTATGGGAATTGCTAATAGCCCCAGGTGGTTATATTCTGAATATCTGCAACGAAATGGGAGTTTACAGTTTTATTTTCATATAAGACTTTATGAAAATTGTACCGTATACTGTTGTCATAACCTCGATATTTTGATTTTTTTTACACTAACCACACATCTAATTACCTTCGTAAGCATCTGATCTAAACCATTGGGCTGAATGAAATTGAAAATCACTAACTTCTATGTTGTTGTCCTGGTTCAAGATAAACAAAAGAAATATTGACCTTGGGTAAGGTTGTTGTCATGGATAAAGATAAATAAAGAGATTGTTGACTTCACTAAAGGTTGAACTCAGGTTAGTTTTCTGGGCTAAAGGTAAACAAAGGGGTCAATGACCTCGGGTTGTTGTCTTCGCTGAATTTAAGCAAAGTGGTCATTGACCGCAGAAAGGTCTTTGTCCTTTCTATATTGAAGCAAAGGGGTCATTGACCTCAGCTAAAGTCATCGAGCATTATAATTGTTAAACCCTTGACCTAAATGCTCAACATACTGTCTATTCAAAGACCTTTAGTAGCTTGGAAGTTTTTTCGACTTGTGACTTCCGATTTCCGGTGCAATGCTATTTCTAGTCGATTAACCTTATTTATTTAGATTATGTGGGCTTAATTACTAGCTCGTCACGTCCACAGGTAAATGAAAATGAATGTATTCTATGCCTTAGGGAAGAGAAGGAAACTACCAAATTAATGCTTCTGGTAGTTGGAGCATTAGAAGTCCATGAAATGGCTTGTTCCTGTGATCGCTTACAACAAAAATAAGTGTATCGCTGTGAAGGTTCCAGAAATTCAAAATGCATTTCTTCCGGTAAACTCCAGCAGTGGCTTACACAATCCGGCTAAAATGCAACAAGAAGTGGTCTTCAAGGGCACATATTGAAAGCAGCTTTACGAAAGCAGAAAGATACCGAAAATAAAACTTTTTGTTGTATTATAACAGAACTACTTAGTTACAGGTCTACCATATTAAAGAGTTAAAGCAATTTTTGTCGCTCCAGCGGTTGCCATTTTTGTAATGACGTTGTCATAAGCGGTAAATAAGCAAATTTATGAAGATTTCGCGCAGAAAGCGACTTTTTTTGGCTGCACTTACTTGTTTACGAAGGAAGCAGTTGCACCAACAAAAAAAAAAAAAAATAAAATCATTATCAAAAACAAGAATTGAGAAAAAATTCAAAGAGGAAGAAGTAAAGAATTAAAAATCGTCCAACTTGAAGAATTCTGGTTTCTGCAAAAATCAACGCCGAACCACATATTTTTTTGTTGGTCACTGATAAAGCGGCTACATACAAACCGACAGGCATACAAATGTGGAAGCAGTTGACCTCCAAAAAGTATAATACAAGATATACATGAATAAATGCGTGGATCGACATTTCTATAAGCGCATGAAGATATATTTATGTATACATCTATATATATGGCATGTAGCTTAATATTGCTGAAAAGAACGTCGGTAAGATCCACGAACGAAATGAAATTTCTTGTATTATTGAAATGCGAACATCATAAAGAATTAAAAAATTAAAGCAAAAACAGAAAAAAAAACACAAAAAAGAAATCCACTAAAATTCGCGCAGCTCAGAAGGAAATAAGGTGCGCCGTGTTAATGCTAAGAAGTTATGCGACAAAATGCACGATAATACGGCGGCTGAACACGCACACGTGCATAAATACATAATTATATGCATGCTTATTCATATTTATACATATATACATATTTATAAAAAAATATGCGAACGATAATGTTGTGGCAGAGTAATCAAGAGAGATGACTAAGCTCAGTTGCATTGCTGCTGGCATTATGTTGCCAAAGCTAGGCCCAAGGTTATAGGAAAAAATGCATACAGTTACATACTTACATAAATATATATCCACATACAATTCAGGATCACAAGTTAATACTGAGAATCATCGAGCTTTCGACTTTACTTCTTGAGTTGAATGAAGTCTGCGCAATAAATTTTACCGACGCATAATACTTGCGACTCTCCGATTTCAGTACTTCCAAGGCGGTTCTTTTGCCTGAGCGATGCAGGAGTTTTAAGTGAAGGTAAGGCAGGGGTAAATTCGTGAAGGGCATGGTCATTGCTAATAGCTCCAGGGGGTTACAAAACCTCATATGAAAATAGTACCAAATACTGCTGTCTCAAACCCGATATTTTGATTTGTTTGACACTAACCACACATCTGATAACCGTCGAAAGCATCTGATTCAAATGATTAGGCTAAAAGAAATTCCTATGAAAAAGGTCCAGAAACTTTACCGCAAACGTCAAACATTTCACGGATCATTGACTTTAAGGTTGTTGTCTTGGCTCATGATAAATAAAAGAATCATTGGCCATGGGTAAGGTTGTTGTCATGGGTACATACAAACAAAGAGGTTTTTGACTTCACCAATAATTTACTTCAGGGTAGTTGTACAGGCTAAAGGTAAACAAAAACTCTCTTTCTTGTTCTTATATTGAAACTCGATCAACGTATTGAATAAATTTCAATTAAATTCTCCTCACATAATACTCCACCTATGTACTACACATACTCAAGCATCTTTTAAATATAATTCGCTCTTCCAAAACTGACTTCTTGAGCAACGCAATATTTCTTAATTTTTTCTCTCACATCTTTTTGCCCGGTTTGTTGTCTTTCCTCCGTCATTTCTGCAATGGCAGCAGCACACAGCTGAAATGTTTAATGACATTGTTGCTGATACCTGGCAGCAGCTTCGGCTGCCATACTTTGTCGCTGTCAATAAAGCCCACTCATGCTGTCCAAAAGCCATCCGCGCCAGCCAAGCTCGGCTAAGAGTGGTTTTAAGTCGTTTTAAGCCAACAAAATGTAGAATAAAACGAAATCATTCGAAAAATTATCAAAAACACCTTTTAAGTCAAGTAAGCGCGCAGAATTCAACTAAATCCGGTCATAAATAAAATGTCTTTTTTTCGTTTTCTTCTTTATGAACTTCTTAAACGTCTAGCTGTCAGGTTTTATGGCTTTGGCGCGGATAATATTTTAAAAAACTCTTCTCTTTGGTGAGAGTGCACATATGCGTACTAAAATTTACTCAAGATTATATAGGGCGATACATGAATTATAATCATATATAGATAAATTATATAATTGAGGGACTAGTCACAAGAAATATACTCAGAATATTCAAAATATTTCAGTAAATGGTGTTTCAATCAACTGTTTAGTAAAAATTTCGACAGTGAGCTTATGCTTAGATTGATTAATAGTCCAATTGCGATAATTGCTTTAAGCAAGGGCAACAACTATCCCTAAGGTCAATGACCCTTCTGTTAACTTGAGCATCTTCAAAAATCATGAAATTAACAGCCTTTAACGAAGTCAATGACACCTTTGTTTACCTTTAGCAAGGATAAGAACCTCAGGAAAATAACACTTGGTTGAGATTTCGCTAAGACATCAACCCTGAGGTTAATGTTCTTTGGTGGGGTCAATTACCTTTTGTTTACAGAGGAGACAACGATCATTTACCCTTTAGTTGACCTTAAGTGGGGACAACATCCTGAGGTCGATAACCTTTGGTGAGTTCAAAGACCATTTTGTTTATTTTTGCCAAAACAACACTAATCGTGCTCAACGAATCATATGAAAATCAAAGAGTCTATAGTTATTGACTGATAAGGGTCATTGACAATCGCTCTAAAGCTTGATTATTTGGCTTAGATGCTTTCACAGGTAACCAGAAGTGAGGTTAGTTCTAAAAAGCCTTTGCATCGCATCCAACTCAAGTCCTAAAGAATCCATCTAACTGACTTAAGAACTAAAAAGAAGAATGGTACCCATTTTATTATATTTTATGTCATTAAGACGTCTTTCAAATGACCAGTATTTTGGCCATACAGTCATCCCTAAATAAAAAGCTCCTCAAATTCGATATCGCAAAAGTACACAAAAATTCCTAAAATTGAATTATAAATATTTTATATTACTTTTCAAAGCAGCCACTGTCACTATACTACGAACGACAGACTAAACAACCAGAAATCCCTGCGAAATGCAATGGCATGCCACCAGCAACAACAACAGGAAACAAGACATATCAGTATGGTGTCTAAACTATTCAGCAGCGGCAGCGAGCAGGCAGCTGAAGAATGACGAGTAAGCATTCGCCGAGCTTGGGTCACAAGCAGCGACGCAGAGACATTAGAGTCGACAAGGCAGACGTTTGTTGGCTGAGTTCAAATTGAATGAAATGAAATGAAATGAGACGAAATGAAGTGGTGTCATAAATATCTGTCACCACTTGACAGTTATTGCATGTGCCTGTGTGTGTAAGTGTGTGCGCGCTTTATGAAGTCATTTGTGGCACCAGAAAGCACATCTTCTTCTTACTCTATTTGGAATTCCACAAAAAGGTTTGGAAGTGCTAAGCTGCACAGCTGCAAACCAAAGCCAGCATTTAAGACCCATACGCTTGTGTATTGATTTTTGGATATGATCCAAAAGCACAGTGCGAACGCAAAGTATGCTAAGACTCTTTTTTTTATTTATTTTGGAAGTCATAAAGCGTGGTGTTGGCGTTTCTTTTTATTGATTTTTCGTTCATACCATAACTTTTGCTCAACCTTTTTCCATTTATTCTGGCTCTCCCAACTGTTATCTTAGCTCATCGCTTTAATAATTTAATCTTCGCGCCACTTGGGCTTAAAGCTTGTTGATATGCGTTGGCGCCCAAAAATTCTTTCTTCTCTTTTAATCAAGTTAAAAATTAACATTGAATGTCATGGAAATTAATTACAAAAAAACGCCATCAACGCTTCATTAACGCTGGTCACCTTAATGGCCATTAGTGTGGCCAGACACTCGAGAGCTCGTTACATAATTCATTGTCTGCGGCTCGTCTGCGCGTTTGAAAATTATTTGCATGAATGTTAATAAAGAATTCATCATATTTTTTGCTATTACGTCTAAAAGATAATTGATGAATTTTGAGTACACTTTTCAAACAATTTACACTTTTTCTTCCATAAATTCACATCATCTTAATAAAGCAAATGCTTTTGCCTTGAGGTTAGGAAATAGCTACTTTCAGTATGACTAATATTCTTACAATGCCATCAACTTCTGTGGAAAGTGAGTTGAATTTCAGATTTATGACGAGAATTTTAAAGCGAGTTAGGTTAGGTAGGTTATTTGGCAGGCTCGTATGCCACGCATAAGCAGTTTTGTCCTTAGCGCGACTAGATGGAGTGCCGATACGTAGTTCATGAGAAGTAGCCATCTTCAATAAATGTTCTGCGGCCTCACTGTCGACACCTCTTCCAGTGTATCATATCGTGGGGTCTCCAAATGTTTTACGCGTTGCTTTGCTACCTTGGGACAAGTGCACAAGATGTGCTCCATTATTACCCTGGTGCCTTATTCCTCACATTTCCTGTAGTCATCTCAATATGTCAGCCTTATTCTGAAAGCGTGTGGATACCACTCTCGGTAATCTCGTCCACTATATAATAGCTATCGAAGTCTTTCTAAACTGGCGTCCAGTAGAAGTGAAGTTGTTTGTTCCTGGCTACACTCTTCCCTACCGCCCGCTTTCCAAGACTTTCCAAGAATTTTCAAAAAATTAATTTTTTTTTTTTGCATTTTCGTTAAGTGTAATATTTTAAAAATATTCTCAGAAAATTTCACGTTGATCCGATAATTAGTTTTTGAATTATTCGACAAATAACAAAGAGAGCTCGGGCACTTCAAAGCGCTAGTGTGAAACTTTAAACGCGTTTTTCTCAAAACTATGTTTTTTGAAATGGTGAAAACTGTAACTCGAAAACCGCTCAGTAGATTTTAATGAAATTTATACAGATTTTAGAATACGTAATAAACTCGGGCTGATTTTTATTTTTTCGAAAATTTCGATTTTTTAAGACCAATTAATTAGCTGTTGATTTTTTCGCAAAAATTTAGAAAAAAATTTCCTGAGGTCGCCATTTTGTAATTTTGAAAGAAAAATAAAAAATAATGCCATATTACTACTTTTGGAAAATAACATGATTTAGTAGCAAAGAAAAAATACTGAAAACTCTCATTTTTTGGTGCCTCTGACTACCCCTAACCCCTTAGAGGGCTATTTAAAGGGATATTCTTGCATATGTATTGAAAATACAAATATTTGAAAATATCTTCTGAAATTTTGAAATTGATACGGCAATCTTACTGCATGAGTCGCGATCGGATAGTGTCCAGTTAAACTCCTATAACTATGGAAACGTGGACCTTGCTGAGAGCACTCGTTCTTAAGATTTGCCCTGGACCAGAAGGACCTTGCGATTGAATCACAATAAGCCAATGGAGCTCCTACCCATTCACAGTTATTGAGACTGTAGTATCTGTCTTAGTAAGCTCATTAATTTAAAACGCACTGTCAGCGATCTCAAGGCTACTATCACTGCTATCGGATACTCACCACTCTGTAGGAAGCTGCGCTCGTAAACTGTGGGTCTACTGCTACCTTTATGGCAGCCACCTCCGCTTCGAAGACGCTGTAGTAGTCAGGAAGCTTACAATTTGAGCGAATAGAAAGTTGGTAGATAGTTTTCAATCCTATTTTGGAATTTTGAATTTTAATATTTAATTTGACATACAATATGTATGTATATGCTTGTTCGATTCGCCAATTATACATGCGGTAGGTATAATAAAGTTAGTAATATAATTCTCGATAGATGTATTTATTCTAACTTTTTATTAGAATACACAAATTTATAAAGGCACTTCCAGAAATTTTCATGGAACATTCTGTTCCATTCCATTCTCTGTAAGTTCTCCTCGACTGAAATATTCCTTGCCTTGGTAGTTTATCTACAAATCGTCTCACGAATAAAACAAAAAAACGCAAAGAAATTTTAATGTTGTTATTTACTGTTATATCCTTAGATGAGCGCAATGGCTATTGACGATTATCAGTTATCATAAATTTAACTAAAATTACAACAACACAGTTATAAGTAACCTTTGATTGCTCATACGCAGCCTAAGGCAAACAAGAGCAGCCTTTCTTGGTGATGGCTTCCGGCAATGGCAACATTTAAAGCTTCAAGTGAAAATGGAAAACTATAACAACAAGATCTAGCTGTTCATATGGTCCATATTTGCCCGGGTTCTTCCTGTCCATCGTATTTAGGTTGTTTTTACAAGGATACAAATGTGCACCACCTCAGCTGCAGTCCATCTCGCCATAATTTACTAACACAGCCGCAATTTCCTCTACTTTCTGTTCGTGTCTTGTTTCTGTTCTCTCTCTTGTTCTTCTTTGACATTAATACCATGTTTTTGTTGACGGCATGTAAAAACTAATTAATGCCTTGACATATTTTCGTTAATAGGCTGTTAAAGCGTGTGCAATTTGTATGTTTTCCGACGCCACTTGCTGGTTAATTGCCAAGATGTCTGCTCAACGGTGCGTCCTAAGTCACATATATTAATAATTATTATTTTTTTGTTTTCCTCTGAAATGGTAGCACACATTCTTCAATGTGACACTGTTGCGTTCTTAATTTCCGCTCTTTTACGGCACTTCATTTTGGCATTTGAGACATATGTTGTAATAAAATATATGTTTATGCCCACTTTTATATACATGCATACACATACGTGCCGTCTATAAAGCACTCCCTGTGGGATTCCTGAAGTTATCAAGCAATTTTCTTTCTCCGTTCAAGACTTGCTGGCTTTTTATTTGTACTTCGCTTCTTTGTTGCTATAAAAATAATAGTGGAAATCTTAATTCAGTAGTGAATTTTGTGTATGTTTGTATGTATATTAACTGACATTTGTATATTAAAGTACTCCTCATCCTTTATATAACTTTGCCTGCATATTGTGTGTCTTGCTGTATTATATTTCCTATGTCTTCAGAAATATAATTAAGCTAGGGCTTCTCCTTAATTTGTTGCTCCAAATGAAGTGCGGAAGCCCTACATTTATGCACTTTATTAATGTTATTATAACACATATTTATATACTGAGTGAGATGTAGATATTAGCAGCACAGTTTTTGATGCTTTGTGTTTTATGAATACTCGTACAAAGTTTTCTTCAAAACATTTTTCGAAAGTCGTTTTAGTGTTAAACTACTATTTCAAATGTACTCTACAAAATATATTATGTTTGTATTAGAGTGGGACGGAATAATTGATACTTTTTCACTTTACAATATGAAAAGTTGGTTGTTAGATACCTTACCAAAAATGTCTCCAAGTTTGAGCACTAAATACTCGTATTAATTAGAAAGTCCTCTGCTATTCAGTTTCCTATTTTCACCTTATTATTTGAAATACAAATTCATATCTCAATATCTAATATTTGAAACAAATATCTCGTCTCTTATATTCTTAGAAAATTTAAATCTCGACAAAAATGATCTCACACCATATTTTTTTAAACCTCATCATTCAAAAGTTTTAGTTTCTTCTTCCTAACGTAAACCTAACATCTATATTGCTACTGACATTCTTGATATTTTAAATCTTATAAAAAGTTACCGTTATTTTGGAGGAAGGTTTGATAATAAGATTGATAAGATTAGAATTACTTCAGAAAACTTCTCTACTGGCGTAGACATCGCTTACGCAGCTATACCCGAGTTAATAACAGCCCGCAAATCGTTTTTTCCTTTCGCAATTTGACGCCAATTCAAGATACCAAGTGCAGCCAGGTCTTCCTCCACCAGATCCCTCCACTGGAGTGGAGGACCTCCCCTTCCTCTACTTTCCCCGCTGGGTACTGCTTCAAGTTCTTTCAGAGCTCTAGTGTTTTTAACCATATGGACGACACGAACCTAGTCAGCGTAGCCGTTGTCTCTTAATTCGCTGAACTACTTATGTCAATGTCGACCTATAAGTTGTGCAGCTCATCGTTCCATCGAAGCGTTATTCGCCGTTGCCAATGCGCATAAGACCACAAATTTTCCGCAGTACCTGTATATACTCTCTTTGCACCTATTGTTAATAAGTCCTTAGTTTTTGTCTTGTCATATTTTGGTTATATCTGTTTCGCTATCCTGTATTTGGTTATAGATATTCCATATTCAGAGCTACATACATATGTGTTCAAATTGTGTATTGAGCTACTTATTTATCGTTCCTATCGTCAACGGTATATGCCTCTGGATCGTCAAATGAGGCTCCTGATTTGGCCAACTCTTCGGATTTTTGGTCGCCGAAAATGAGCCTGCGCCCGGGGCAAGTGAGCTTTTATATTATTCCTAAAGTTCTTTACAACGCTGGAACTACACAACAAGGCTAGTAGTGCTGGCTGACTGTCGTGTAAATGGTTGACCTCTGTGCCCTGCCGTAGTTTTTTAGTTGAGGTCTACAGGTCTTCTCTATGCCTAGTACTTCAGCTAGGAAAATAAATATCCAGATTGTCGGAGAATACCTCCGTCCGCAGTTTAGTTTGAGCCCGTCGGTATAGAGTTAGTTTGAAATACTATCCTTTTCTCTACCAAACGTGTTTTCCATTCACGTCCAGAGTTTATTCTCACTTGGAAGTAACTACTTTCGGAGACATAGTACTTAATCTGATTTATGATTATTTGAAACCATCAATTACATTAATGCTCCTCCTATCTTCTATTTATCTCAGTACGACCGATCGAAGGAGGTTCAAATTAAAATAGTTGAGGTTTTATTCATGAATAGCATCAGCTTTTTCTTAATTGGGTTAACCACTTTTAAGACCGTTTCCATTAACACACTGATTATGAAAGGAAACAGTCCTGATCCATAAGTTTTCCACTATGATTGGTCTGATGTGTATAACCACTTGCTTTTCTGGGACCTACAGCATGGAAAAAGTGAGGATTATACAGGATTTGATTTTCTTCCGCCGCTACTGTACTTCGGAGCTTGCGCGCACTGACTGGATTCGGTAGAGGGCGTTTCTAGCTTAGGTCCGAGCGGCTGAACAGTTGTCTTTGAGCACCTGGAGAGTCAGGACAACCATTTTCGCGCAACGTGTTTCAGTGAGTGGTGCAAGCCGAAAATGTAGCGTTCGTCAGAGCAGAAGTACACGGTCTTGCCCAGATGTTCCCTAAGCTAGAAGTGGTGAGTTTCGATGTCACCAGACCTTTTTGGAGGGTCGGGAAGAGGTCGACTCAGTCCTATTACTTTTCGGACAATCCCTGCAGGTCTAAAACTCTAGCACTATCGTTTGTTCTTCGGCCTGTTTTGAAAGAATCCGACTCTAACTTTTTTCAGCTTCTGGGGTACATTGCTTAACCTTCGGATTACTAGATTTGAATCATCATATTGAACCTGATTTGTATTATTATTAAAGAGTTCTTATCTCGTTGAACCAAATAAAAATCTTTAGAAAATAGAAAATAGAAACATTATGCGGTGAAGAGTATAAAGAAAGAGAGCGCGATCGGACAATTGTGAGAAGACGAAAGTAAACGAAATAAGTTAAGCTAGCAAGAAGGCGTGCGAAGAAACGTTAATTTTACGAGAAACGAAAAAGCAAAAATAAAATCAAATAAAAGCAAAGCAAACAAAAATCGCGAAAAGCATTATTAAGAGAACTACTCAACAGACGCCGTCGTCAAAGTAAAGAACAAATTTGTAAATTTTGTTTTGCAAACCTTGAGACTGTGGAAAATAGAGAAAATATTTACAATAAGCGTGGAAAAATATTGTTAGTTAGAATAAGCGCAGAACGCAGCGACAACAGCGCCGGCTGCCATAAACACACGCACACACACATATATACCATAGACTCGAATGCAGTCACAGGCGCAACAAATAGCGTTGCAATGCAAATGCAACGGAAGAGCAAAAACTCAACAGTGATGCGGTCGAGCGGCGCGACAACAACAACAAGGTGGTTGATTTACTTGGGCAACTACACAACCATATACATACTCATAAACATATATAAGGGTGTGCAGGCATATTTATATACACACCAGCCTCATCAGCCCACTTGCCGCTGCAGCCAGCCTCTCTAGCGCTCAACCATCCCGCCCGCCAGCCAGCCAACCACTTGTGAAATCCAGCACAATTTTTGCGCTGAGCACTCGTGGGCAATCTTTTTAAAGTTGTGGAAGTGGAGGAAAATCGCACAAGCACTGACGAGTGGCGGAGAGTAGTTGCAGCAAAGAAAAGGGACTACGTGTTGGCTTGCGGTTGGTGGGAGTGAGGGTGTCAGCTCGAAACTAGAAAGAGAAAAGAAAGAAAATATTATTAGACATGGGTTTGTGGTGTGTGTATTTGTAATTGTATACCAAGTGATTTATTATTTTCCATGTTATTTTGCATTCGAGCGTGGAAACTGCGCAGCGTTCTAAAGCTCTTCTGCGCCGCGCTGCACTTGTCAAGTGCAATGGATGGTTTTGTGTATGCATGTATGTATGCGTGTAGAAATAGTTCTTGATTATTCGAGAAGTGCATAATACACTTTTATGCTAGAAATGCTTGCATTTGCAATGAAATTTTGATTATTCCGAGAATAGAAGAATAGAAAATATTTTCCGCGAAGGTATGTGGACCCAAGTTCCTTCAGCGAACATTTTATTAATAATACTGGTCAACATCTGAGATATTTCACAGAAATTCGAAGAGAATTATTTTATTATTGAATCGGGTCAATACTTCCCTGAGCCCTTTTATACCTAATATAAAGTTTTTCGAACTTCCAGTTCACTTTATACTGCTTGCATACATAGCGCCATCCTAAATAAGCTAAATAAAAATACAAGTAAATCAGACTATATCCTCCCAAGGTTTGATTTCAAGGGGCACTTTGAGGTGAAGATTACTTCTAAACGCGAATGGAAAAGAGGAGGGGAGGCTACCTCTATCTACATCGACGGGTCCAAAATGGACTACGTTGCGAGGGCAGGGCCATACTCCTCTTTTTCTATCCACCTACTAAACTCAGGTAGCATCTTTCAAGCAGGAGAACTAAACAAAGAGAAGGTCTGCGAAGTTCTATTAAATAACTGAGGAAGGATACAGAAAGCAACCATATATACGAACAGCCAGCGTCTTTCTTGCCTTGTTGACACCACAGGTAAACTAAACATAGTCAATTACTGCAGAAAGGTTTTAGGCTCACTGGTAGGCCAACTCCATTTGCCCATAATTAGGGTTCCCGGTCACTGGACTATTTTTGGCAACGAAAAAGCAGACGAATTGGCAAAGCTAGGAACTTCCTTAGATGAGTCCGAAGCGGAGCTACTATACCCACTAGGAACGATTAAAATGGAGCTTTATAATCATTTTCAACAAATCACCCAGAACAGATGGAACACAACAACAGGTCGCAAGAAAAACAAAAAACACAAATAGGGCTGTAAATGACAGAAATAGAACAAAGGATTGGCTATCTAGGTCCAGTAATAGAACCGCTACCGCTATCACGGGTCACTGGCCTTTTGGAGAACTTGTGCTAAAAATGTGCCTGCTCTATAACAGTAGTTGTAAAAAAGTGAATACCGTACCGGTTTTCCGTTACCTATGCGAATGCCCAGCTTTATCACAAATCCGTCACAAAATTCTTGGAACCCACCAGGCACCAAACCTGGAATGGTTGTCTACAAAAAACATAACGGACATAAGTAGTTTCATTGAGAGCACAAAATGGTTCGAGTACAACAATGAAACGGAGTAGCAATATTATAAGGTCCTACGACAGTCCATCAAAATGACGCACCCAGCGCTAATTAAATCCCTGGTAGCAGCACTCCTACCTACTTAACTACTCTGAGACAAATGACCCGTTCACTATCAAATTTTGTATGGATTTTCTGTATATTATATGGGTAGTTTTCCATACAATGACTTTTTAACTGATTAAAAATCGAACTTTGGCAGAACAAAAACGATCAAAATTTTAGCTAAAATTAACCTATTTAAAAACACCGAATTTTTTGTGTTTTTTTTTTTTTTAATTCATTGTACTGGCAACATCTTCTAGAAATCATTTTTAGTTAATTTTCAGTCACAGAGAATCACCGCAGCAGCGTGAGAGCTTTTTATAGCTTCGTCGAAGATACATCTCCATTAACTGTTCACATTGGCTTTTCCAAATATTTTTTAAGGTTTGTTGAGGAAAATCTATTAAGCGGACAACTCTATTAACCGAACAGAAAGGCTAGTCGTGCCAATGTTCGCTAATGAGATAATTCACTGTATTTATTTTTTTTCTTCAAAATTTTCTTTCAAGATTTTACTCGAAATATATCCATATAGGTATAGCCTTAAAGTTTTAAAACAATTAATACAGTCAGATTTAAATTTCAAAAATTGCCATTACGGATACGGCGGAAATCTCCATACAATAGCTCCACATCTGATTTATGTATCTAAATGAATTTCACCTCACGAACTTTTCTATGATTTTTTGCCACAAATAGATTGTCTCAGTCCACGTCTCCCTTTTTTGAAACGAATTTAATGATCACAGCTCATATGTCTGATTTTATACCGTGAAAACGAAGATATTTCAATAATTTAAAGTTGAGAAAATTCATAAAATCTACCGACTTATGCATCTTTAACATCTTGAAATTATACCAACCAAATTTACCGAAAGTTGTGTTTATCAGACGAAATATACTTTGTATGAATTTCTAAAACAGTAAGACTAGTAAGGGGTGTTAAAAGATTAAATTGGGGGTGCTCATTCACAGTTTCATTAAATAACGTATTTTGAAATCATTGACTCCAAGTAACATATTTAAAATTAATTTGAGACAAAAATATTCTATATATAATATATGTATATATTTAGCGCTTTCTTATTTGTAGACTTTATTAACATATTTCTTCTTACTTTTCAGGTGAGTGAACACAAAGTTTTACAAATTACTTTAAATTGACGTAAGTGCTTTAAATTAAATTATTTTTCAAATACTTAACTACTACTATTATTTAATATTTATTGCTATTATTTAATATTTAAATTTCACTTCCATTTTCCATCGGCGTTTCGTGCTCCAGCTTTTTCTTTCACTCCACCTTAATATACCCAACAATCTTCAAACAAACAATTTCTTACTGTTCTGCTTCATTTTAGTTTTTATTAACTCTTCCTTACTTATTTGGTGTATAATTTGTTTTTTCTTAAAATTCTTCGCAATCCTTTTGGGTTCTCTTTTTGTTTGCTGCTAAGCGGATAAAATAATAGAAGCCCTAAATTTAACCGAAATTTTCGGCGCTTTGTTGTCATTACTGCTTAGTTAACGCTTCGCTCACAATTATTCGCACCAAGTCTCTCCGGACCTTTTGTTCTAAAATTGTTTTGTCCGTTGGGAAATTTGTCTTTCCTTTTACTCCGTTTTAATTTATTGTTTTTACCGCTTATTTAACTCCTTTGTAGTTAATTCAGCGTAGCTTAATTCGCCTTTCGTTATGTTAGTGTAATATTTACCTTTTTCAATTTCTTTCAAAAGTTATGGAACGTGTACAGCCCTTTTTTATTCCATTGCTTCTCGATGTTGTTCTTGTTGACCAAATTATAAACGTAAGTTCGCATTGTTTCTTATCTCCTTCTGCTCCTTAACTACGTGCTTTCTGGATTGTTGTTTTTATTTTATTTCTTTTAAGGACCCTTTTGAATTACATCATATATACATAAGTTCTCAGTCTTCGTGTTGTCGGAAAAGTTGTTCTAATATCTCACTTTATGTTTTAATCATTATTTTAATTCCGTGCTTCAATGGAGTCAATGTTTTGAAACTTTTTATCAGAGAGTACGAGTCTTATCATTCCGATTTTTTTCCACCAAAACCTAGTTCAAATGGTGACCATAGAATTGACCCATCGCCTAGGTTTCTCTCACACCCTCCCTAACTGCCCCTTGTCCTTTAGTTTCTTTCTTATTTCCTCTCTAAATTTTTTTATTTGTGGATTTCAATTCATATATTTGCATACTAAAGGATGATCCATTTAAAGGTTAACTACTTTAAAAAAAAAACCACCCAAACTTCAAACTTTTTGAAGAATATTTATTATTATTCGAAAGTACATTCTTTGGCATATATTTTTTGAAGATTACCTCTTTCAATTATTGACCGCGGTTACGTCGTAGATGGTCCATCCGTTGAGTCCAATAATCGATGACCTCTTCGAGTTTTTCGATTGGTAACTGGCGAATGACAGGCATGATGTTTTGCTCCAAGGCCTGAGTCGAATCGGGGATTGTCCGCATTAACCTTAGACTTTGCATATCTCCTCCGGAAAGAAACGGTGAGACATCATACGATCTTGGTGGCCAATTGATCGGCCCAAAACGTGAAATTATCTGCTCAGCGAAGTGTTCTCTCAATAAATCCATTGATTGATGCGATGTGTGGGAAGTGGAGAGATCACGAGCTTCAATTTCAGGCAAGAAATAAGGACCGATGATTGCATCGGCTCACAAAGCACATCAAACCGTTGTTGTTCTGGATGAAATTACAGCTTTTGAATCTCTTTTGTTTGTTCATATACTTATTGAGTCTAAAATGAGCCTCAACGCTGAAGAAAATTTTGCTCTAAAACGTCGGATCGTCTTGGAACTTGTTAAGAGTGGCTTCAGTTCTTGAACAAGCTGTATTTTGTACGCTTTCCATTTAAGATCTCACTTTCAGTTACGGCTGCTATATTTCTTTATTGCGTCCTCGAAATAGTCTCATCGGTCGAATAATATCCAATAATCAATGCTGGTTCTCAAGTACGTATAGTAGGCCGATTATGTTTACCAGATATTGACTGCTTTTACTACTCTTTTTGATTTTATAATTTTAGTTTTTCCACCATGCGATTACCAATCACGATCGACCGAATAGTTGTTTTCACACATAAACTATTAGGCAGTAGTGAAAAATATATTATTTTCTTAATTGCCCACGACATAAATAAGTTTTACTGCCTAAGCAGAAAATATTTTTATTAAAATTAATGATCACCGAGCCCTAAACAACTTTTCTCGAATTGAGTTTTTCGCCAGCCCGCGCTTGGCAGTTCAGCACACATTTCATCTCTCATTTCCCTGCATACTTTTTTCATTCTTCTCCAACACTCTCGTACATATCTTTACTCTTACATATGTATGAGCATGTGTGCTGTTTATCAGCATGCACGATCAGTGATCGTTGATCGGCATTGCATGCTTGTTAAGTGTAAGATTTTCAAGGTTAACACTGAAGGCTCCAGCGATGCTAAATTACAGCTAGCACTTGCTATATTCCAAGTACAATCAGCAAATGAGAAATAAATAAAAATCAATTTAATCAACAACAAAAAAGCGCTAACAACCGCAGCGCGCTAAGTGGAAAAGCTAAGAAAGCACAAATACAACGATCAAGCAAACATACGATCGTGTAAAAAGAGTATCCAGCGTTGAAGAATAACAAGCGTCTATAAGATTCAACAGAACAGGAGTATGTATGTATATGCAGTGAGTGTACATAAATACAAAATAGTTTGCAAAAGTTCTTGTGATACGATCACTTGTGTGCGCTGCTGACGATCGTTTAAGCACAACGAGGCCAAAGCTGCTGAAGCTTTGCGCAATGCTCTTGATTCCATTTACTGCTGCTGCCAGCCAGCCAGCCAGCGTTCGGCATACAAATGCTTTGGTGGTGCCTTAGACCGATGCACTTTTCTAATGCCACAATAGCAAAAAAAACGTTTAGTAACGATCGTGTTGATCGTAGGCAAACAACGAGCGTCGCACACAACGTCGTGCGGCCACGTCGCTCTGCTTCATCCGACAAGCTCTCACCAGGGTGAATGGGGTTGGTGTTTGGGGAAAGGGGTGAGCGAAATGTAAGCGCCTTGTTTGTATGCGTGGATGCTTCAGTGAGCGACGTATAGTTGGCATTTATGGCGTCGTCGGAAGGCATACGAGTACATATAAACACACAAACGTATAGATTTGCACTTGCATGTCAGCGCGCTGATTGTTATTACTTGGTCGGTTCGCGTGCTGTTGTTCTATTATGGCTGTTTGCATTGGGGTTGGCCTTAGTTGGCTTCTTATAGCTGGCGACGGGCGTTGTTTTTTCTGGCTCTAGCTTTGGCAGTCGGCGCGTCGTGTACGCGCAGCGTAATGTATTTCTGCCGCGCAGTTTTGTTACTGTTTGCGCAGTTATCTTGTCGTTTTTTGTAGATTTCTGATTTCTGTTTTTAGTTGTTTTCGTTAGCCTTTTAGTCTCTGCGAGTTGTTGTTTTTTTGTGTTTTTGGTCTAACGTTCTATTCGCTGGCTTCATTTGGCTCGTATACGTTTTGTTTTTGTGCGCTCGAAAGGCAATTAGTAAAGCGCGAATGTTAAATGTGAGAATTTTCGAGGCTGCGACCAAAGTAAAATATATCAACATGAGTTTACATATGAACATTCGTAAATACAGGGTGATCTGCTTTACTTCAAACCAAATTTAGTGTTGTCAACCAAATTAAGGTAATGAGCATTGCTTTTTTGCACTTTTATTTCACTTCTCGTGGCCTTGTTTTTTTGGCGGTAAGTAGAAAGCTTTAGAGACCTCTAGAGAGTCTGTGTTCATTAAAAGGCCGTTGTTGAGATTTATGAGGATATGGTGTGTTCGCTATTCGTTTGAATTTGTCGCTAGATTTCTTTGGATTCGCCAGTTACAATTCCACGTTGGTCACGTATGCAAAATCATAAAAATTCTGACGGTAGTCGGTAGTTAGTTTCTGAAAACTAAGCTTATCCTTAGCGTCCACAAATTTCTGGCTTTACTGGCGCTTTTTCAGAAACTTATTGTAAGACGGCCCAAATGAGAGTCTCATTTTGTTTCCTATTCTCGCTTTGAGCCGAATTTTTGCTCGTGTAATTCGTTAATCAGTCCACGACATTTTGTAAGTGATTCAACGCAATATTTTAGGGTTAAAACCAGTAAGACCACTAGTTAGATTAGATCAGACTGATCTAACTGACTGACGGGGAATGCACTGCGACCTCAGGTCTATTTTGCCTCTCCTAAATCAAAAATAATCTTCTAGCCCCAGCATATTGATAAAGTCCAATATACTGCTAGGTGCTGGCGAAGCGATTTGATCCCTATTTGGAAACATGGATCCATGGCCCTTCACTGGTTAAGCTAGCTATTAAGTCTATCTCCTACACAACGAGTTCATAAGTACTTTCTTTATTCGGTTTTTTACTCTCTGAAGACATTTTTAAAGCCCCGTTATTCTCTGAGCACATCTCGTAAATAAAAATTATTTGTTTTTTAATTTTTGTCATATTGTTTCTGTCCGCTGTTTTAATTTCATAAGCTCTTCGCTGAGGTCTCTCCATATTTTCCGAGCATTACATTACCAATCTTTCGAATTGCAAGCTATCTGACGTCCAAATACTGCCTTGAGGATTACGAAAAGAGATCGGTAAAGTTGAGCTGTTCATAAGAGCTTTCGCAAAGTTGAGAAGCAAGCAGTTAGAAAATTTATGTATTTTTATGTCTATTATACACAAGAGAGTACACGATGTAAAAAATTTCCAAAAGACGTAGTTTTCGTCGATTTTAATAACCCATATCTCCACTATTTCTACGAGACGTGGATAAAGTCTAGTGCCTCCTCTCTCTCTCTCTCTCTCTCTTTAATTCGTATTTGTCTTATCTCTTTCATTTTTTATGGCTTTCTTACTCTTTCTTTGCAAGTTCATAAATTCATACCGACTACGACTTGAATAAAGTCTACGCTCTTCCTCTCTTTCCCCCTTTCTTTCTTATTTCCTTTATACCCCTTAATCTTTATTGCTTTCTCTCTTTCTCCACCAACATACATGTTCATCAATCTACCTCGACTATTTCTACGATACTTGATCCCGCGGAGATAAGTTTTCGTGCTCTCTCTCTTTCATAATTTGTTCCACCGTTTACTTTTTTTTCTCTCTCTTTCTCCTTCTCCTGCCAAATTATGAGATCATCAAGTATCTGGACTGGTTTTCGAAACAACGATTCAAATAATACTTCACCTTTGATCGTAATTACTCGGCACCTCTGTCACCTCCCTTGTTAAAATTTTTATCGCCACGAAGCACAAGCGTCCACTTCCTTCAGTGCCGCGTTTGGCTTTACCATTCATTCGCCAATTTTTACACATTTTTGCTTACATTTTGTTACTTAATTGCGATTTTACAGTTCGCATCTTTTTTTTACTTAATATTTCTTCTTCTTTCTCTGCTCTGCCTTCGCTGCATTCGCTGCGCTTTTGTTAAGGCTGTTGCAGCGCACTGCAAGATGACCTCATTTCGGTTTGTCAACAAGTGCAGGGTGATGCGTGCGAACTGAGAGCGAGTATGTGGGTGGAGCCGAAGGGGTTGTAGCTGCTATTGGGTATTCTTAAGGCAATTTTACAAGCTTGTTGAGTGCAAAAAAGGCGCACAAATAAACGAAATTGAACATTCACATGTTCGCGTTTGTATTTCTGTTACTAGACGCTCAAATATTTTCGGCACTGATTTGAGGTTACGAAGACAGTCAAATTTGGAAGCAAAATTTTCTCAATTTTCTACTATAATTTCGGTGCTCAGAAAAAGCACTCACTTGCACGCACTATCCCTTGAAATATTTCGGTCAGAAGAATGCAAAACTCGTTTTACATACTTGGATGTAGACCGATAAAAATATAGTTCTACTGTTATCAGACAAAAGAAAAATATTAAAAAATATAAAATAGTATCTTTGGAAATTTGCGGTGTTTTTTGGACTAGTCCCTGCGAAATGATGTTGGATTAAATAATGATGACTGGTTCCGAATCAGATCCGAACTGAACAATTAGGTTAGGTTAAGCTGGTAGGCCAGTAAGCCACGCATAGACCAGTTTTGGTCCTTTGCGATATCAGATGGAGTTCAGATCCCTGCGTTTAATGCGAATTTTGACAGACTCTGTGGCGTCACTGTCGATACCTTCTCCAGTGTATCAAACCGTGAGGACCCCAAATGCTTGCAGTGTAGTTTTGCCAATGTGGACGTGTGTATTAGTTAGTATTCCAGTTATGTTCCTATAGTTTCTTCTAACGAGTCAATAGGAATTTTGTGTACATTCGATCTAACGTTTTGCCCATGACTTTTGCAGTTTTGCAGAACAATCAGAATCAATTATTTTGAAAGCCCAAAGAAACTGTCAAAAACATGAAGCGTCTCAAGTCTAACAGCTACAAACTGCTAAGGAAGTTTTGTTTGTAGTACGAGAGTAACGGAAAAATTTACTTATAGGTGTCTAAATATAAAAAATGTTTCCCGCAGATATAAGAAAGGTTTAGGTGGCATTATGAGCATTCTTACTAAATATTTAAGAGAACTTTGAAAAATAATAGTGCGATGAACCGACTAAAGCAAGGCTTAAATCAATAGTGGAATATATACCTATAGGTACAGTGCGACAACCCGGTCGAAAAAGGCGCCGAAAATTAATCATTCAGCCATCGAACCCACAGAGTATCAGCTGAGTGTATCGACGTGGAAATGAACCGATCCTACAATAATTGGATCTACAAAACCTGGGAGTCCGATTTATAGGCAGATAAAGATTTTCGACTCGATTTGGCAAAAGTCCCGGCTGCAATATCAATAACATCGAGAAACGCGTCAGTTCATTCAGGCATTTGAAACTGTTTAGCATGTTATAGCACCTACACTCAACGCTGCGATTCACCATATTCGACTTTACTGCGGTGGACGCATTCACCAAAAATTCAAACACTTGGTTTCCAAGAATTTTCTTTTAAATACGCTGAATTCCAGCGAAAAATGCCAATAACAGTTTTCAAAAATTCACAATTACAGTTCCAAGAAATGGTAAATAACCGCAAAAAGTGAAAAAAAAAGATTAAAACAATTTCAAAACTAATGCCGATTTGTGTTAAAACACTATAAAACTAAATGGAAAATATTCCAAAATTTTGCTGCAGAGTCACGTACGGCACGCAAGGCGTCTTTATCGGCAAAGCAAGCGGGCGAGGCGCACAAACACGCGCAAAGACCGTCGCATAACAACCAACAGCCATTACTAGTAAGCCGCAAGCTCTTTCCGCACCCGCCGGGCGTCACTTTCAGAGCGCTCTGCGAAGTGCAACAAGCTAATTGCACAAGTGGCAAGATGCTTGTAAATTAACGGTTATTACTTTTTCGAAATTTGTTATGTAAGAAAAACTTAAGTAAGCATATATATATGCATAAGCACCCTGTGGTAAAATTTCGACCCAAGAAGAAACTAGTTCAGTTAGTTTGTTTCTAAAAAGTTAACGGAGTTGCTGAGGATGTGTAGGCAGATGAGCTGACTGTCAAAAGATTTCGAGGTAAACCCGCTTAGCACTTTTTTTGGCTGTTTGGAGACTACATTTAAGACACTGGGACTTCAGCTATCGAAGACAAAAATTACTTTTTTTTTATTAAAAAAACTATGTTGCCATATTCTTTCTATTTTATAGAAATTTCTCAGTAAGATAAACGGCAAACTATAAAAGGTCAGTTGTAAAAAGATTTTACGCGGAAAAATTTTAAAAGGTGTTGCCACTTGTTTGAAAATAGCTTTAATTTCAATAATAGCAGCAATATGATAATTGAAACAACGAGTAAAACCTATTTTTACTGTCGGAAAGGGTTAGTCGAGATAAGCACCTACGAGGTTTGACAATTAAGTAATGAGACTGATTTTTGGGCGAAACAGCTTCGGAAACGTACGCTAAAATTGTAAGAGTATATGGTGATAGTGCTCTTAGTCGTGCCAAAGCTCACAATGGATGTTTCCTTGCGCCTCCCGCCCGAAAAAAACCCCGTATGAGCAAGTCGAAGGTGAAAACGATGATTATTGCCTTTTTTGATAACCGTGGAATCGTCCACAAAGAATTCGCGCAGGAATTGCTGTATAGCTGCCCAAGGGGACTACTTTGAAGGGATGGCAGAGTTGTAGAATAATTTTCAAATATACGGTTTTTATGAAATCAGTCTCATTACTTAATTGTCATATCTCGTAATACCTATCCTATATTGAATTTATTGCATAAGACATTTAGGAAAGTGAAATCCGCATACATACTGCTACGCATACCTTATAAAAGTTGCATTTTTCTTTTTCTTCTTCTTTTAACACTTAACTTATGGCACTATTTTGCTCGCCACTGTCGCAACAATTATCGGCTGTCCTGCGGCATTGCGTCAACTAATACGGAACAAATTGATATTTTGCATATGTCTTTGTTTTCCTCCTCAAGTACTTATGTTGTTGTTGTTTTCTAAATACTTTGTAATTTCTATTGTTGTTTTTGGAGCAACTCAGCTCTTATCGCCGGTTGCATCTGCACTTTTGCTATTGCCGTCATTGTTGTTGTTGTTGTGCGCGTCTTATTTTCAAGGTATTTGCTCAGAACTGGTAATTAAAATCCACTCACGTTCCCTCGCCAGGCAGACAGACAGAAAACAAATAAGCATGAAAGTACGCAAGTGCCTAAGTATGTAAGTTTGTAAGTAAGTCCATAAGTGCGCAAGTAAAGTATGCTTTTAATGGGCATTAATAAGAAAATAATAGAAGCAATAGCTGATGGCGGTGCCAGCCAAAGAATGCGCGATTGGCAATGAAGTGCTTTGAAAGTGGGCGTGGCAACTGCAAAAAGATGAGATAGGACAAAGCATGAAATCGCTCGAAAATTGCACAGCGACGCAGCAAAGTAATGTAGACACAGAGTAGTGGCTCCTCTATACGGTCAATAAGCCACTAGACTGCGCCAACGAAGAAAGCCCGCACGATATCGCTAACCTTCCCGTCTGGCGTTGGTTGTGGCGGCGGAGGCGTATGAGTGACAATTAAGTGGAAGCGCAGTGGCGTTGGAGGCGTCTGAAGAGCAGCTGCTGAGGTGACTCGTTTGTTTTTAGTTTTTCTTCAAGGAAGACACCAGACAATGCAGTTGCTTTTGTTTCCGCGCTAAACTCGTCTTGAATTTGCGATTTGCGATTTGCCATTTGCGTTGAGCGTTTTGAAATGCTCATGGTTCGCCGGCGGGAATACGAAACCGCGCGGCCTGCCACACTCCCTGAGGCTTTATGCGGTTTAGTGATTTGTATGCGCCACTAGCAGCGCACGCCAGCACACCCTACTATTACAACAACAACAACAACACGATTAATAGAAACAATAATAGCAATAACAATAATAATAACAATAACAATTGCGCTGCATTTCTCTTTGCAATTATTTATTTTATCTTTTGTTTTTGTTGCTTTGCTACTTAATGCCATTATAGCTAACGAGCGCATAGACAGCTAGCGCTAGCTGGCCGGGCAATGCTTGAGTGGATTAAATTAATTCTTGTGAATTTTTTAATTATTGCACATCATCGCTGCGGTGATCAATCAAGTGGCTATGCTTTATTATATCGTAGCAATAACAACAAAAACAATGTGATTGCTGTAATAACTGGAGAAGCGCCGTGATTGCCAATTGGCAGAAATTTGTGTTGGTTTGTGTGAGGTTGGAGAATTCGGTTTATACCAGGAAGAGTCATTGAGAACCCAGAAAATTCACTGAGACCATGGTAAGTCAGATACACTGACAACCAGGAAGAACTGAGGATCTCTTAGAACCAAGGAGAGCTACTGAGAACCAGAAAAAGGCACTGAAACCCATTGAGACTCACCAAAAACTAGGAAGAGGTAAGGACAGCCACCAAAAGAACCAGGAAAAACCAAGTCATTGAGAATCATAGGGAACTAGGGAGAGCCACTGAGAACCAGAGACAGCCACTGAGTTACTAAGATACATGTATACGCAAGGGGAGCACTGCGAACTAGGGACAGCGTCAGAGGAAGCATTGAGTAACAATGAAAACCAGGAAGTGCTACTGGACCAGAGAGCAGCACTTAGGAACAGATAGAATCAGGGAAGGCCACTGACAACTAGTGAGTATCAGGGTGGACCACCAGAGAGAGCCACTGAGATTCAATAAGAACCAGGAAGAGCTACTGAGGACCAAGAAGAGTATCACAAAGAGCCAGGAAGACAATTGACCAGGTCATAATAAGGAGAGTCACTGAGTATCAGAGAGAGCCACTTGGAGTCACTGAGAACCAGGAAGAGTTACGGAGAATCACGGAGAGTATCAGAAAAATCCGGAAAGGTCATTGAGAACTAATAAGAACCAGTGTGATCTAAGAAAAGTCCTTAAATACCAGAGAGACCTTTTGAGAATCACTGAGAACCAGGGAGAGTGTCGAGAACCACTGATCACAAGAGAGAACGAGCGACAGCTATTGAGGACCAGAGAGAACAGAGAGAAGCACTTAGGATCAAAGAGAACCAGGGATGGCCACTGAAAACCCGTGAGTAGAGTCACAAGAGAAAGCCATTGAGAACCAGGAAGACCAGAGAGAACCACAAAATTCAGAGTCACTGAAAATCAAAGAGAGCTACATATAAATAAGGAGAACAGCTGAATATCAGAAAGAACCAGGAAGACCACTGTGAACTAGTGAATACGAGTGCGGACTAAAGAGAATCACTGATCATCAAAGAGAGCTATTTCAATCAGTGAAAATCAGGTAGAGCTACTGAAAACCAAGAAGAACCACTGAGACTCAGAAAGAACCAGGAAGACCACTGAGTAGTTTGAGAACTAAAGAGACTCACTTAAAATCAAGGAGAACCGAAAATCAAAATTCAGCGAAGTCTTAAATCAAACCGACATATTTGCACTATAAGACTGCTCGGAGTGGATAAAGTTTAATAATGTCAGATTTCATCGAAACTGTCATTATTTTAGCTCTTTTTAGAAATAATTAAGTAAGCGCTGTGTGCAGCATTGTTCTACAAGCCATCAGCAACGCAAAGCACGATTCAAAACGCGTGCGCGCAATCAGAATCGCAAAAGATTATAGCTATCGAACGCATAAATCACTCAAGCTTCGAATATTTAAGTCGGTTTGGGTGCGTTTTAGCCAAGCGATTACCACTGTGAACACACAAGTAAATATTTTGAGAGCTAACGGTACTTAAAGTTAGTGCAGCCGTTGAAACAGGATTCGTCAAATACTAAAAGTAATCATCGCCGCTTACTCGAAGTAATCATCCAAATGTGCGTCCATTACCACCACGAAGGTCTTCTCCGGTCTCCGTTTGAATCGTTTTTCTGTGTTTCTTTTCGTTTGACTGCTCATTTCGCTGATGCCATTGTGATGACTGCACTCACCGCAAATGGAATGCATAGCAATGGCTACACAATGCCTAAAAATTTTGCTTTTCGATTTTGCTCTTTCCATCGTAAAGTCCGGCTTTGGCTCAGCACCAGCCATTGGACCAGTACGCGCTGCAATTTTTATGAAACGCAGAATCGTTTTAATTTTCTACTTCTTCGCTGCCGTCCAGCGGACTATTTGCATGCGTTGCACGTGCTCATCGTGGATTGTCGTCGTTAATGTCACAGCGCAACGCGCAGCGTTTGAGCGCATTCATGACAGAATTCTGCTGACTCGTCGCTTCGGCTGCTAATACACCATGGAGCTTTTGTACCGCGTAACTGCGTATGGTTGAGGCTGGCCGGACGGTCGTCTGATTGCTGCTAGCTACTCGTTGAATCCGCTTTTGGTATTGTCAAATCACAACCACCGTAAGAGACTGCGCGCACGGCATGCGAAAAAAGCAAGCAAAGCTGCGACGCGCGGCGAAGAACGCGAGATGGGTTGACGAAACGAACACAATGGTATTAGCAATTGTCGGCGCTGTTACCGTCAAAATTGGCCAACGCCATGCAGCACGGCCGGCGATTGCAATTGTGGCGTTGCCAGTAATGGCTGGCTTATTCAGCAGTATCACCAAATGCAGGCAAAACGCTGGTGTGTGGTGATGCATACAAAATTTGATGTCACCGGTAGACACTAGGAGCAGGTAGAATGTGACTGGAGCTTTGTTGATTTGCAATAGTTGGACGCTGAAGTTGAGTTGGAGGGAAGCAATAGCGGAGGAATATAAAGTGGATGGGCGGAGGGAGTACATTATGTGTCGACTCGTTAAAATGGAGCCAGGGAGAGATTAGGAAGGAACTGAGATCTGGTAGCACTTATAACATTTCTAGCGGCATCATATTAAAAAAAAATCGTACTACTACTTGTTCTCTTAAATATTTCCGTTGGGAAGGTCGAACTGTTATAAAATTTCGACAGGTTTGCGGATGTCGCTTTTAACTGTTGGAGGCCAACCTGTTAAAACTTCATTCTCCAGGCTCTTCTTCTACAGCGCCAGTTCAGTGCTCTTCTCTTTAGTGTAGCGCTACTCCTCGAACAGCTTTTTAAATTGAGGAACGACTCTCGAATTGACGATCTATCTTCTACTTCCACAGTTCCTAGGACGTATCCGTCCTTCTCCTCTACCGGACTAACGGGTTGGAAGGCCGTGACAATCGTAAGAAGGATCCATGGAGCCACTTTTTCGAAGCCATATCTTATGACCCCCTTGGATTTCTTGTGAGGACCCAGATCCTCGGCGTTTATCAGTATCAGCTCTTGCCGTTAAGGAAGGATTCATGGAGCCACTTTCTCGGAGCCATAACATATGACCTCTTTGGACACCTTTTGAGGACCCAGGGACTCCGTGTTTAGCGGTGTCAGCGCTTGGCGGCAAGAACACTCGGTTCTCTCGAAATGTATAATGCGCCAATATTGCGTGGGCAGCGAGGGATTACAATATCTATAAACTCATCGATTTCTCCTACGGAGGAGGACTCGACAGTAAGCCATGCCCAAGACGAAAGGCATGGTGGTAGACCCACATTGTCCAGGAAATGACACCAGCGACTTCGGTAAACGTTAGTGCAATTCCCGTGTGTGGCTTTTTATCGGGAGGCTTCGCTTTCTTGTGACCTTTGTCTGTCTTTTGAACTACCATCTCTCAACACATTTGTGGAGCACTCAGACGTACTGACGTGCTGAATAGATACCTGCTCATCCTCCTGAGTTTTGTTTGCCAAACGTCGGTCCGGATTCTCTTTCCTGGACGAAGTGTTGTGCCTTTCGCATTAGTAGTGAAAATCACACCAAAAACCAAATATTAAGAAGAATATGGTTCTCTACCAAAATTTCCAATACGCCGTGAGATATAACTATATGTGAAATTCTCTTCATATGAACATATTTGGCTGTACTCACAAGCATTTTGAGCGTTAATTGGATCGTATGGTGTGTGCCTCATCAATATCAACCAAACTATGCCACAATTCGCATGCCAATACACAGTGTCAACTGTCCTCTGGTTTTCGAAAATTGAGGCGCCGCATTGCTTTGCACATATGGCCCTTCCGCGTCACATCCCCAGACATCCCTATCAACAACCATTGACTTCGTCGTTCTTGTTTTTTGCCTCAAAATTCATCATAATAATTCAGCATTTTAAAGATTCTTTGGTGCGGGTGCGCATATTTGCGCCTGTCACTATTTACTTACAACAACAGCAACAAGAACTAACCATCCGACCGATCGACCGGCCAGCCAATAAGCCAATCAAGCGTCCACTCATATTCAAAATTTTTGGTTCGGTGAATTTTTTTCCACTTTTTGTGCGCAATTTCATATGCAAACCATGCCTCTGCAACCACAGCACCCAATTTGTATCGCAAGTCAATCACGTCACGGCGGTATTGGTCGCCGGTTGGTGGTGGAGGCCCACGTTGTGTCATGCGTCGCGGCAGCTCGGGCGAAGATATTTTATTTTAGAGCAAAAATCACGCTCGCTGTGAATTTTATTAATGAGCCCACACCAAATGAACGGACGGACGGACAGACAGGCAGGCGAACCGATAGCAGTGGACGTTAATAAGAAGGCAACAATAAGCATATGACAACAACAACAACAAAACAATGCTGACAACAAAAGAATATGAGTCTAACAGGCAGCAATGCAAATTAGTTGCGGTGGCGGCAACACAAAACCGACAACAACAACGAGCATTACAATAACAACAGCAGTGGCGTGCCCAATAGTCAGCCCGTCGGATTCGCCTGCAAACGCTGACTTTTCTTATGGCTTGCGCACAAGTGTTTTTTTTGTACTATTGTTGCTATTTTTGTTGTTGCTATTCAAGTTGTCTGTGCGTGAGTTATGGTCTACGGTTCGTCGTTTCTCGCCATTTTGATGGCTTCAGCAATAATATTTTGGTTTTTCGGTTGTGTCGTTTATTGCCTGTTGTGGTTGCTTGGGCTGTTGCCGCTTGTCTCGTTCTTGTTGTTGCTATATTGTTGTGTCTTCTGTTGCTGGGCCTTCTGCCGCCTTTTTTCGGGCACGCTTTCAGTACACTCCCTCACAATGCGCACTTTTTCTGCATTTTTTTTCGCAACTTTCTTCTTCATTTTTTCCTTGCCATGCTTTGTGCTCGTTTTTCGCTTGCCATTCTTCGCTTATTTGTATGGAAATTGGCGCCGCTGTCCAAATCATCCTCTTCGTCATGTTCATCATCATCAGCACTTTTGTCCGTTGTCTGCTGTCCGCTGTCACTGTTCGACATGACACAATAACATTGCCGCCTAAATGATGGGCCCGTAATAAATTCTTTATTCACATTTCGTGTATGAATTGATTTATTTGAATTGGACCGCGGCGATGGCTATGTGTATTCTTTGGAAGAGGGACATGAATGCTTTGTTAAACAGTTTCTACAGTGCGGCGTTTATTGTGTTTAAACTTTTGGTCCAACCAAATCAAAATAAGGTAAGAAAGTGTTTTCTAAATTAAAGGTTATTCGAGGTTCTCTTAAGCGCAATTGGAGTTCTTCGCAAGATATATCGAAGGCTCGTATCATAAGTACATAGTCTAATATCATATTATCATTGCACAGATATTTCTTCGTTATATGGAGCTTTTTTAGTTTGGAAAGGATAAGGTTATTTTTGAATTTATCCAAAAACTCCGATTCGAATAGTGGGATTTTGTTTCACTGATTGGCAATCTCATGGTTATGTCCCCAAGTTTACTAATATTTTTGAAGAAATTTAGCTAGAAAATTTACAAAAGAACTTATAGTGATCATCAGCAGGATGTAAAAAAATGTTCTTGTCAGCTCTTCGACGTTCCTTGTCGCTTGACCACCCTGGCGTTAAAGTCGCCAAGCACGATTTTGACATCGAAGACATCTTTGGTCACATCGTCCCTTTCTTCCGTCGGGACGTGGACGCAAATCTGCGATATGTTGAAGAACGTTTTTTTTTATGCGGATTGTATCTAGGCGTTCATCTACAGGGGTGAATTCCAGCCTTTACTCCAACGAAAACATCAGCCAGCTGGGCAGGGGCTCCTTTCCAATTAAGGAAGCAAACATTCCAGGTACATGCCCTCAATTCGAAATTCTCAACAAGTTTGCTGGGGTCTTCATCAAAAGAGAGGCTGGTTTTGCTTCTTTTCTTTGGTAGTGTTTATATGTGGCGGGTCCCAAACCCAGCGTACAACCCTGGGTATGCCTTCTCGCTTTAGCTGTCCTTAAAATGGATGTTTTTGGATTGACAGAGGATATTTGGTCTAAGATCGAAAGTCGTGAGCTGCTTGAGGCATATGTAAAAGTATTGTTTCTGGCCACTTCCAAGTGTATGGCGCTAAGAGAACTTTCCTCACTTGCGTGGGCTTCCACACATGGCTCTATCTACTCGGTAGATTAATCGTTCAAAATCAATTTTTTTTGGTCCAGAATGAGATATATTGGTGGCTTTTCGATAAATGTCTTTAAATTGAGAAATAACGGTAGTTATGTTATATTTTCTCAAAACACCTCCGTCTGTCTGTCTTCTTGTTGCCAGAATTTCGCGAATTATTTCTCAAAAATTGTGGACTAGTTTCTAGCTTTTTTAGGTTAACAAATCTATGATATTCTTCGAAAAACAAGTTAAGGAAAACTATCGTAGAAATCTCCAACCTTGGAAGCTTTACAATGATCTTGTAATTGATAACAAGATTTTAATGATCTTATATAAGCATTTTTCTCTATCCAGTTCTTGAATCTACTTTTTATGAATGCGGTCCAATACTTGAAGAGAGGTGTTATGGCCAAGCAAGAAGAAAAGATTTTAATTCAAGCTAAAGTTAATTGACTTCAAACCATTTTTGTAAAAATATGGAAGCCTAAATCTGTATTTTCTGACTTAAAAAATATCGTTGGAAAAGATGATGATATCGTCCTAAATTTTTAAACAATAAAATACAAAAGCAAAAAGTACATCGAAACAGACACTCAAACATTCCACGTGCCGCCCTCAGCCACAGTAGTTTTTTTTGTGGGTCTTTTCACTTAACTTACCGCAATCAATAAACCCATAAATAATTTGCATTGTTTGGTGTCATCCCCAGAAAAAAGTCATAAAACTTTTGCATATGAAATTTCATTTTAAATGGCTTCATTTGCGAAAGCCCAATCATAATGAGGCGACATTGGGTTTGGCGTCAGTTGCGACATGTCCAAACAAGGCTTCGATGGTCCCCACAGAATATTAAAGAGCTACCGAAAAATAAATCGCAACAATTTGGATTTACATAAAAAAGAAAAATAATAATTTTGGTATATGCGTTGTTGTATTTGTGTCTCTGCGTGTCTTAAGTTGTTGTTTTTTATCTGGATATTAAATAAAAAATCCCAAATAATATTTAGAAGCAATTACATTTGCATACTTTTGGCAGTTTAGCGAATAAAAGTTTTGCAAAATTTATTTGTTGTGTATAATAAGTGTAAAATATTCTATGTGGTTTATGGTACCAATATTTAAATGAGCGTCTAATGGTAAGCAAATTATTATTTAGCTATATGCATTGCCTACATCCAAGCGCCAAGCAATACCTGAAATTACGGTTCATAAGCCTTTGTAATGAAAAGGATAATAGAGGTACACCATTTAATGATCATGGGTATACTCTCTCGAGTATAATCTATCGAATCAGCTGCTCTTATTCTTATTATTTATTGTTGAATATTACTTAAGGTTTATTGGAGATAGTCTCTTTGAGAATACTATACTGGACTACAGAGTTTGACAGTGCTTTTCAAAAAAGGTAATAGTACAATGATGTGGCTTATGTACCATTTATGAATGAGCGCCTAATGGTATGCAGCTTATTATTTAGCTATTTGTTTTGTCTACATTTGTGCTCCTTACATTATCAGATAACATATTGTCTTTGTAACAGATAATTAAGCGGGAGCCATTGCTATGAATGGGATACTCAGCTACTGCTCTATCAAGTGTTTTTCATGCAGTTGAGCAGATTTCCCATCCCTTATTGTAAATATTCAATCATCAGAGCTAAGCTCCTTCGTTGTGACTAGCTTTCATCGTTCTTGTGTCGATTATTACATACGACCTTTTTGAGATAGACTTTTGAAGAACATTATAGTTGACTAGCACAGTGCACTTGACACGTGTAGGTTAAGTTTAGTCTACCGAACAAAGCTGGTCCAATAAGATTACAAAATATCAGATTACAGAGGGACCAGACTGGAACTTATCAACACCGCGCATCTGGGCTGTAGGGTGGCTGCGGGAGCGTTGGGATGACGGCTTTGATTAGGTAGCTGTTCCTTGTCGGACCCGATTGACCCTTTGTTTGAGTCTCTTGAAGACTTCCACGTAAAACTTTGCGATGACGGTTTGTCCAGGAGAAACAAATTCATGGTGGACGATGCCTTTGATGTCAAAAAAGACAATTAGCATCGTTTTTAGACTTTAGATTTATTCATTCTTCCCTTTTTTGGGCTCAGTCTTCAGGTGCTCGGAGACAGCGTACCAGCAGCTAGGTAGGAACGCCCTATACCGAATAAGTCGGTGCGCGTACGCTTCGAAGAACTATCACGTTGGTAGAAAATCAGTCCTTTTGCTTTTCAGACAAATCCCGTGTAAAGAAAAATCAGGGACTACGACAACAGATGGCGAGGCAATGAGAGAATTATGAACCTCTTGGCGTGAATACCGTAGCCTTTGGCCCCGAAAACCGATTAAATGGGGTAACCTTAGGCGGTTTGAGTGAGGATTGACTTCTAATGTCGGTTAGAAAGTTATACCGGAAAACAAGAAAAAGCTTAGTAAATAAGGCTGAAGTAGTAAGAAGATAATGAAAAAGAAGGTAAACAGGAAAAAATGTTATAATACCCTTCACAAATACACATGTTCCTTAGAAGAGCTTTGTTCGTTCAGTTTCAATGCCGGCTTTATGCTGAAGTGACTCACACTGAACAATTTCTTCGAAGATTGCATCGTTGCCTTGGACAATATGATGATGATGTCTCGTCAACTGGAAAAAATTTCCATTCAAGCACTTTATTTCGATCGTTCAGTTTATAGGGCAGCTATATACTATAGTAGTTCGATATCGATCGTTCCGGCAAATGAACAGCGTCTTGGTTAGAAAAGCATGGGTGTAAAAGTTCGGATCGATGTCTTAAAAACTGAGAGACTAGGTCCTATATGTACAGACCAGCAGAGGTAAATCGACCTGGTTCGTCACACTGATCATTGATACATATAGTGAGAGGTGATAGGGTCCCAGATGTCTGATATATTGATAGGGGTTCTGACGTTTCCTTTTGTCTATTAAATAACATCGTGACAAACTTGCTTGTTTAGGGTATACAAATGAGAAAAGGTGAAGAAAATTAAGCTCTCACCTCCCGTTGCAATAACGAAGTTTGACACACATTTTCTGATCGTAACTTTACTATAGGCCTAAAACTTACATCACTGCTACTATTTTCATCGAAATTACACAAAGTATTACAAGCATTGGCATTAACCTAATAACCTGTTCAAACTTCGACCTGCGACACAGCGAACTTGCATAATGCCAAGCGCACCTCTGCTGACCTTCCGTACTTCCCAAAAGTAAAAAAAACATCTAGACTATACCGGCATATCATCAAACACAGCTTAAAGCTTCCGCCAAGTGCCTGCATGGCTTTTGCGCGGCAAAAAAAAAAAACAACAAAAACAAAGTTGTTACAAATTAGTTGCGACGTAATGGTGATATAAGTGCTTTTTCTTTGTTTTTCTGCGGCGCTGACAGGCACGTACACCTAGAATTGCGAAACGAAGTACAGTCATCAAAGTTGGAAACTTCAATGCAAAAATAAACACAAAAAATAGAAAAAAGTAGCGAAGAAACGATGAGCAGCAAGCACAAAGTAACTTTGTTTCCAGTATTTGAGGAACAAATTAGTGGCAGAAAACCACAAATCACAACAACAACTCAAGCAACAATGAAAGAATGACACGCAACAAACCGAAAAAAGTGTGTGGCCGAGGGGAGTAGCGATAAAGCTGGAGTTAATGGCAACAAATTAACTGTCATTACCAAACAAATTTTAATTATATAATTAAGTGACATTAAATTGAGCGAAAAGCAAAGTAGGAAGAATACTAGTGGGCAGGAGGGAGCGGAAGTAGAGAGTAAACAAGCTAAACGTTGACCATACACCTGACAGCACGTGTGTTTTGTATGTTATTTGTATGTGTGTTTTGTGTATTATTTGCTTTTGTGTGTTTGTGCGTGGATAGCAATTTGATTGCATGAACACCGTTGCGTATGCGTAACATGTAATTTGCATGTAAGTTCTCTTCGCTTGGGCAGCGCTTTCAAGGTCAACTTTTTCGAATTTTTGCCTTTAATTATCACGCACACCCACATGCACGCTAACACAGCTGAGGAAGACCAAGAACTGCGTGTAAATATTCTGAATCCACAAATAAAATGAAATAGAGAGCATACTGAAGAAAAGCAACAACAAAAACACCAGCATATTATACGTTAAATAACACATAGATGAGCATAAAAAAGCGAAATTAACATTTAAGTCACATAGCGACCTTCACCTACAACCGAGCAGGCAGCAGGCAGCGAAGCAGCGAGCGAAGCAACAAACACATGAAGCAGGTGGGGGTAAGCAAAGCAACAAGCAAGCAAACAAGCCAGCGCGCCAACTGACCAACTAAGCAGAACTGTCAAGCGCTGCAAAAACAACAATAGAAACAACAAGTACTACTAACTAAGTAAGTCAACAACAAGTTAGCGCGCATGTGGCAGGTGGCAAAAAGCGCAAGTGAACCACAATGGGTTCAGTTGAGTGTGTGCGTGAGTTTGTGGTGGCTCTGCAATTTTTAATGTATGTATTGCTATTGTTGTTTTTTTTTTAACTATTTTACTTCGCCATTTCCTTATGCTTCTGCAGCACATATGCCCATTTATTGTGCTGGCCAATTTGGTGCGTTGTTTGTTCTTGTTTTTCTCGTTGTTGTAGCATGTTGAACATTGGTCGATTGGTTGGTGGCTGCCGCGCTGCTCTTAGTCGTTAGCATGTTTCTATGCTTTTGTCCAATATTACTCACCGTCAAGCATTTGTACGCCAGTTGCATGCCAAGTGTGGGTGATTATATTGAAATATGTATATACTTTATACATTTGTATATATGAGTATTTACTGACAAATATATTTATATACATATGTATGTATATACACATGCTTATAAGTATATGCTTATACACGGACCGCGGGTACTTACTCACTATGTGTTTATTAGGTTTGGCTGCTATTTTAAGCTTCGTGTCTAGTAACCAATGTTTTTGGTTGTTGTTATTTTTGCAAAAATCGTTTTTTTCCAATAAGAAGGCTTACAAAAGACTTGTCTAGTTCGTACTATTTCTACTTAGTTAAATTTGGAACTAATTTGTAAAGCACTACTTAATTTTTCCTATACAAAATTTTTCAAACTGGTGCTAACCTCTCTGAAAAAATTAGCTTTTCTTTAAATTTTATTGAAAAAAAAAGAGTGGCAACTCATACTGAAAAATATTTCATCCGTGACGTTTTTACTGGCCTTCTATTTAAAAATTTCAATTTTTTATTTAATGTAATTTTCCAGTTTTTCAAATACGTGGCAACCTTCTCTTAAATAACTCATATCATGTATTATAAAAAATTTTCTTAATCCTGTTTACCTCGCATTATTTTATCCTAATTTTACATTTTTGAAATAAATTTTATGGAAAATATTTAAAAAAGTGGCAACATCCCTTAAAAGTACGTGCTACAGAAGACTTGCTTAATCACTTTTTATTGTATACTCATATTGTATGACTTCATTTATCGCATACATTTAATATTATTAAAAATTTAAAAAGGTGGCAACACTCACCCGAATTATATATATAAATGTGCGCACTCTTAAAGCTCACTTCTTGGGCACTCATATTCTATTACATATATCTTTATTTTAATTTTCGATTTACTTTTTTTTATATTTAAACAGGTGGCACCGTTCTTTTTGGCTTAAACGGTTGGAGGCTAACACAGAACAAGGAAGACAAATTGGAAATATCTTCATGATATTTCAACTTCCATATATTACCTTCGTGTCATAATTTTGTTGCAGTTTCGACAAAAAATTTCGCTTACAGAGTTGCCATCATTTTAATAAAAATTTCACAAAATATTTAAAATGCAAATTAAAAACATATTTGAGAAAGATTTTCATACAAAAATTACAGAATTAAAAAATAATAATCGATTAAAAGCTCAATAGCGTTGCCAGCTTTTTAAAAATACACCCTCGAATTTCTTAAAATATTTTATAACAAATTTGAGAAGGTTTTTCATATAAAATATACCAAATTAAAAAATAATATTCGATTAAAAGCGCAATAGGGTTGCCACCATTCCACCAATATAACCACAAATTTCTTAAAATAATTATAATAAATTTGAGAAAGCTTTCCAATGATAAAAATTACCGAATTAAAAAATAATTATCGTCAAAAAAATCAATAGGGTTGCCACTATTTCTCAAATTTCCTTAAATAATTTATAAATTTTCTTTTCAAATAAAAATTACCGGATTTAAAAAAATCGGCTTAAAGAAAGGGTTACCATCATTTAAAAATTAACTCCTCTAGTTTCTTGTTGAGTACTCGAAAGTTTATATAAAAGAGTGGTTGCAAACTCTGGTTAAATTATGTGAATCTCGTTAAGAGTACTATTCCAAAACAAGTGCTATTTTGGATTCACCCATACATATTTATGTACCTCTGCCCGTTCCAATGATTTTCCTCCTTTCCATTGCCGAGCGCGCGAGAGTACCGGAAATTACTGTTTAAATTTGAAAGCTTTTTGCTCGTGCTTTGAAGAGGCAGCTACGATTTTGCATAGCGATTACTAAAACAAACAAACGAAAAAAAAATTATAGGAAATAAGTACATACAGACAGACATGAAACGGCTTTAAGCGTAAATTTCATGCGTAAAATTCGACCGACCAACCTACTAACACCAAACGGCGGCAGAACCTGTTCGCTCACTACAAAAAAAAGCATTAAATATTCCAGCCTACAAGCCTCTACGCGCAACGAAACTGTGTGCTAGGCATAGAAAAATAATAATAGAATTGATAAAACAACAAAAACTAATCACAACATGTTGCTTCAGTTGACATTCTGCTGAAATGACGCGGCGACGTCGGCCAGCGCCACGATTTGCGGCGATTAGCTTTCAGAATATCCAATTCGTTTTCATTGAATTTTCAATTATTATTATTTCTCTATTTTTGTTGTTGTTTCAGTCGTTTTGTTTTATAGTTTTTGGCGTCATGCCTTCATTTAGTTTATTTGTGCTATTGTTGTTGTGCGCTTTAACTTATTATCGTAGCTGCTGTTTTGCTTTGGACGAACCTGTTGTTTTCGCTTTGCTCTTGTTGTTGTTGTGTCATTTATCATTAATTTGTGCGTGGACCATTGCGAATGAAATTGAAATTCAAATCGAAAGTGCGAGTCAATTAAATGCTGGGTTTTCTACCAACTGTCAATTCCGTTTGTTTTGCTAATTTCGTGGAAAAAATGCGTTTGAAATGCGTAAACGCTTGTGTGCTTGGCCGGCATTTAACGCTAAAATCAGGAAATTGTATATAATTGGACATAGACGAGTTGTAATTCGAGGTGTGACGAGTTGATAGGCTTATTGTTTATAGTTTTTTTTACCATTTTTTGAATGTATTTTAAATAGTTAAACACTTCGTTATCATATAATATAATCCCGAAATTTCGGGGTCCCGATTTTTGAATCCCGAAATTTTGCGATATTCCAGCGAAGTATTTTGCTATTTAAAACACATTAGAAAACTAGTGAAAAAAATCCCGAAATTTCGGATTTTTAAAATCGGTATCCCGAAACTTAGAGATTTTTCCGGGTTACATTTTACAACTTTTGAAAATATTGAACTGCAAGTTATAAGCAGATAAAATATATGCATGATAATCCCGTTATTTCGCTATTTTAAAATCTCGGGATTACGAAATTTCACGATTTTATCATGAAAATATTAATTTCTTTTGTTTCAAAACTATTCCGCTGGAATATGATTACAGCTCTAAGTTTTTTTTTCAGAAAAGGAAATCGTCAGTTCCATTATGTTTCCGGAAATCCTTGAAAGCTCCCGCCCTTCCTATAAGCGGAATCTTTCACATCGAATTTCTTTGTAGACCCGTCCCTATAAGGCAACGTTTTAAACACTACAATAACTCACTTGCTTCTCACCTGTTTCTCACCTGTTCCTCACCTGTCCCTCCGTCCGCAAATTAAGTTGTTATGCTAAACAACTTGTTGTTTTTATTAAGCATTTCTATTTTTAATAGTCATTAGTTAGTTAAATTGCTGATGATGCGTGTGATAAGCATTATAATAGCTGTAAACAAGGAAGTATACAAACATACACGCCTACATATATCTAAAAAATGTTTGTAAATATGTAAATTCCTACGCTTACACCTCTATTCATTGGCTTCTCGGAGTTAGCTTGACCATGTCATTTGTATTGTTTTGTGACTACTTTGTTGGGGGACTTCGTATCGTTCGATTTCGAATTCAAAGGTAATTTTTGATTTTTGCTTTTTGTTGTGGTTTTTTCTTTTATCGATTTATTTCTTTTTCTCCCCTCTGTCTCTTATTATTTTTCGCTTCTTTATTGTTTTGTTGTCATTTTAATTACACTTTCATGTTTTGCATACAAATATTTTGCACTTGATTGTCTGTGTCTGTTTTACGGTCTTTCAAGAACTTCGTGGTTAACCCTACGCTCGGTTACAGAGCGTTTAGCACGTTCCAGGTGGTCGAAAATTTTACGTTCTTTCGAATTTAATACCGAAAATATTTGATTATTCACCTTTTATTTGTGTCTTTCGGCGCTCATTCCATTGTTTTGTTTACCTTTTGGTGAGGAATAGCACACATGGTCGCATTCTTAGATAAGCATATGTACATATGTGTACGTACATATATGACTCATATGCATGGCGGAAGGAACTAGCGAGTTTCTAGGAAATATGCCCTAAACATTAGTATGCAGCGAAGTGCTGTCGGGGTTTTTCAAGGCGTTTAGATGCTTTACAATTTTATAAAGTTTGTCGAATAGCTATTTCAAATGCAATGTGGTTATTTCGTTAAAATTATTCTACTACTGTTCACGAGCAATATGTGCTTTCTAGGCGCTTTCAATAAGGGTTTGTTTTGTTGGACACCAGAAAAATTGACGTGTGAATTTATTAAAAAAAATTTAAGTGTCAATGAATGGACTGACAAATTTGTCCCAAATTAGGGAAGATACGTTTTTTGACGAAAAAAAGCAGAAAACATAAAAACCAGACTTCATTCTCTCTAAGCTGGACATCAGTAGTAGTTTTCAAGCAAAGTTTTCTCCCAAAGCAATGTGGAGAAGAATGTGATGGTCGGAATTGGCTTTATAGAACTCGTATCAGTACTTTCTGAACGATTAAATAGAAATAACCAGACCAACAAGCCATTGTTGAACATATGCATCCATAAATGGCCTCCAAGCTAAAAATATTGCCTACATTTGGGCTCGTACTACTCTGATTAGCCAGGACAAGCACCACCAAATATTTTGATAATGAGAATTTATCAATTTAATATGGTATAGGTGGCAAATTCTACATTCAATATTTGTATATAATTTTTAGATAATTGCTACCAGATTTCTATACCCTGAACTGAAAATATTAAAAAAGTAAAGGACATGGTCATGCAAGTATAAGAAAGATGTCAAGAGAGCTTGACATCTCTCGCGAGTCCGTTGGTCCATAGTGGAAATTTTGAGTATGAAATGCGTTCTTGCTCGAATCGTACCGATTAAGCCGAATTTTTTTCAAAAAGAGTACCGTAAACAGGTATTTTTGGATAGGCTTGATCGTGCGAAATCCAATCTCACATTCATGGAGAGCATTATAACAGCTGATGAGACATGACTGATAAATTTGACATGCAAACAAGTCAACAATAATCGGGATGGAGGGAAAAAAAACTAGTCGAAACCAAAAAAAACACGCCGAAGCTCAAAAAATTAGGTGATTATCATTGTTTTCGCTCCGAGATCGCCAATCCAAAAAAATACTTATGAAAAGTGTTTCGGAGATTGGAAAACTCGTTGCCATGAGGGTATTACATCTGGTAGGGATTATTTTGAAGGCGATAAAATAAGTATTGATGAATCATTAAATATTTTGCGTTTTATATAAAATTTTCGGACACTTTTTTGTCACAATTTATATCTATTTTCTAAGAAATATGTTAGATACTGTCCTAAGATATTTAAAAAACATCTTCACACTCTAACTGTCTCCGTCTAACAAGCGAAAACCCGAAGACTTCAAAAAACTACTAAAATATATTTATGAATATCATTCATGCACACAGCCACTGCATTAAGTGCCCATAAAAATTATGCCAACATTTCAGTGTTCAGTGTTCCACAAGTTCAAACCGACATTTTCAATATCAACACTATGCGTACCGCTACTTCCTCGCCGCCACTCGGCGACCATTTAGAATTTCAATTTTTCACGCCAATATTTGCTATATTGCATGCATATTCAATTCACTCGTGCAATACAAAAATACATACATACACACGCATACGCGCTTACATACCAACACACACGTGTTTTTTTACGCTATTACGTGTGCCGATTACGGGCGATGCTACGTTGTGACTGCGTTGATGATGGTCATTGTAATTATAGCGCCATAATTGTTTTATTTGTTTTGTTAATAAACAATATTTTTTTTTAAGTATGTAAACATGTATGTATTTACCCAGTGTACTATTGACGTGTGGTAGTTGTTGTTGCTGTGCTATTGAGTGTGTTTAGCCAATGACATATGCAAATCGGACTTAAGAAATGTTTGCATTCTTACAACGTCAGCGACGAAGTGCACGCGCACAGACTAATAAATATATGTACTTATGTATGTATGTAGTATGTATATTTATACATACTTACATACATAGTTGTGTGTAGATAGTATATAAATATGTATGTTTCAAAGCATTTACTTACAAATGCAGATAAGCTTCTGCATGGCAAAGCAATTATCAAAGGATGATTGTGTATATATGTATTTGATTGTATGTATTTACATACATATATAACTATGTACTTATTAGTTCCTCCATACATATGTATATATGTATATCCGCCAACTAGTTCCTCAGCTTTTGAGATATCGATCCGAAATTGTGCACACGTTCTTTTCTCTTCAAAAGGCTGCTCATATGTGGGAACTGCCGATATCGGTTTACTATAGCATATAGCTGCCATACAAACTGACGGATCAAAATAAGTTCTTGTAAAAAAAAGTTTTCTATTTGACAAGATATCTTCACGAAATTTGGTATACATTGTTTTTCATATCAACGCTATAATCTCCGAGTAAATCATTCAGATCGGAACGATATAGCATATAGCTGCCATACAAACTGACCGATCTTAGTCAAGTCGTTGTATGGAAAACTCTTCTATTAATCAAGATTTCTTCACTAAATTTTGCACAGAATATTTTCCTAAGCCACGCTGCAAATCCGAAAATTTTTTTTCAGATCGGAACGCTATAGCATATAGCTGCCATACAAACTGACCGATCCAAGTCAAGTGCTTGTATGGAAATCTATTCTATTTTGCAAGATTTTTTCACGAAACTTGGCCAATACTATTTTCCATGACACCACTAAAAGCACCAAAGAAATCGTTCAGATCGCACCACTATAGCATATAGCTGCCATACAAACTGACCGATCCAAGCCAAGTCTTTTTACGGAAAACTCTTCTATTTATCAAGATTTCTTCACGAAATTTTGTACTGAATATTGTCACAAGCAACACTACAGTCTACGAAAAAAAAATTTGGATCGGACCACTGTAAGATATAGCTGTCATACAAACTGGCCGATCGAAATCAGTTATGGTATATTTGTATACCCTTTTGTGTTATGAAATGCACCTGTGAAGGGTATTATAACTTCGATGCTGCCGACGTTAACGTTTTTGCTGGTTTTAGTGGCATTTTAGGTGCCAAGTTTTATTTTACTGTTGCGCTTCAAGCTTATTATATAAATACATACATATGTATACACACCACACATGTGCGTTTCACCTCATAATGTAATTTTATAACCTTTGCAGAACGCACTCGTATTGAATTTGAATAAATTTCCTTATTACTCAATGCCTTTGCCTCTTGTTATTGTTGTTATGCGAGCTATGTACCGGAGTGCGCTGCATCACAACAATATCTCTGTATGTGTGTGTGTATGCAGTCAAATGCAAATAAATAGCATTCCATATGAATGTTTACTCGCACTTTACATTGCCATTGCCATTTGTTGTAAACGCGGAGAATAAAAAAATAAAGTCAATAAAATTTTATTATTGACTAAGCAAATCAACTAGAGACAAGTGAGTATATATGTACACAATTATTAGCTTTTCGATGTGAAATTATGTGAACTTGAAACGGCAAATTGTAAGGCACAACCAAACAGTTTCAGGAGTTTCAGATGCCTAAAATATATTTGTTGTACCCTAAAATTTGCGTGTTTGGTTAGTTGAGAGGTCTTTAAGTCGTGGGTGGTGTTGTTGTAACTGAATTTATAATAAGCTTAAGTATTGCTGCTAAGTTTGAAGGTCTTCAGCGGATATTAATCCGAATATCTTAAATAATTGACGAAGCCTTTTTGTCACTCCGATTGAGGTATCTCCGAAACATGCGTTTCGAACGCGTCCAGGACATTTACAAGGCAGGCTTAAAGAGATATTGTTACAGTCTTATGAAATTTGTAAAGTTTACGGAGACGATGTTGTATTAGTTCGTGTAGCACAGCAATGGTTCGCACGCTTCTGTTCTGGGAATTTCGAAGTGAAGGATGCACCTCGCTCTGGTCGATCTATCGTTGAAAAAGTCGATGAAATTATGGAAAAGATTCATCAGGACCAGCACATAAGCAACCATGACATCGTTAAGGCACTTAACATTCATCATCGAATGGTTTTGAACCATTTAAAAAAGGCTGGCTACAAAAGGAAGTTTGGGTACCACATGGATTGTCTGTGAAAAATTGAATGGATCGAATTAACAACTGCGTTTCTTTGCTGAAACGAAATGAAAACGAACCATTTCTGAAGCGAATGGTAACAGGTGACGAAAAGTGGATCAAATGTGACAATAGTGTGCAAAAACGATCATGATCGAAGGATGGTGAAGCTCAACAAATGGTGGCAAAGCCAAATCCCTGTTTGGTGGGATTGAAAACGAATCATTTACTATAAGCTGATCCAGTCTGGTCGAACGATTGATTCTACATTTTACTGTCAACAACTGATGAGATTGAAGCAAGCAATCGAAAAAAATCAGCCAGAACTGATCAACAGAAAAGACTTTGTCGTCCATCAGGACAACGCCAGACCACACACATCTTTGATGACTCGGCAAAAACTGGGAGAGCTTGGCTGGGAACTTTTGATGCATGCAGCGTATAGTCCTGACCTTTCACCATCGGATTGCCATTTGTTTCGGTCAATGCAGAAATCCCTCAATGGAGTAAAGCTTTCAACAAGAGAAGCCTGTGAAAATTACTTGTCGCAGCTTTTCGTCGAGAAACCAGAAAAGTTTTACACTGACGGAATAACGTCTCTAGAGGAAAAATGGAAAAAAGTGATCGACTAAAATGATGCATATTTGATTCATTAAAGTTCATTATAAATATATAAAGTAAGTTGAAATTTAATTAGAAATACGAAAAAACTTTTTCGACTACCCAATACAACCACTCACCTGTTCACTTGTTACCCAATTTCGCTTATGGCCACCACTTTGTGGAAAAAAGAAGTGTTTTACTTTCAGCTGGCTTTCAATTACCATTTAGTACTCGTCGCTGTTTTCAGGGTCAAATAAATTATGACATTTATATGAATTACACGACGAGCTATGTACACGAATGCAAATACCTGCACACACGGTGTTGCTGTTGTTTTTGTAGCGTTTTACATGTTTTTTCGTGCGCCCATTCGCTGTTCTTGTTAGCGTGCTGGAGTTAAAACCAATGTGCCGATTTACATACACACATATACTTAGGTACAGATGTTCGTGGGTATGTGCGACTGTAGTGAACTATATGTTCGCCGCTGCTCTTTGGCTTCGGCGTTAGATAATAGCACTTTTTCGCGGTTCAATTTGAATTTGCGTGCCCTTTTTGCTTTGCGAGCGTGTTACTTTTCGTTTTTGCTTTATTGTTGTTATTGTTTTTCCTGTAGCTATTGCTGTTGCTTCTGCTGTTATCGTCGCTTCGTCGCCGGAGTTGTTGACATAATGAATATGTGAGAATTTATGGGTTATTTTCGTTGGTGTTGTGTTTGTTATTGTTGTTGCTTACTATACTCGCTGGCCATGCTCATCCGGCAATTTATCATTTTTGTGATATTTGCTGTGCTTCGCCATTACTTCATAGCTTCTCTACGTGCTCTACCGGCTTTATGAACATTCTGTTGTAAGTTTTAGCTAAAAGCTTGTAGTTTGTAGTTTTGTTGAAAACACCCTTCAGCTCCGAGCAAACTCGATTCAAATTTACGTAATAAACTGATGCTTTTCTCTTCAGGTGTGAATTAATTATGGTTCTACTCTAAGCAGCCAAGAATTTATTTCCCAAAGACCTCAAGTTACCTACAGATCACAACATCTTCAGCTCTTGCCCCAAAAAAATCTGCTCTTGCACTAAAAACCAACGATCTCTTTCTTAGACCATTGTGGATTGATAGAGACGCTTATCCGTTGTGATGCTTAATACTAAGTACTGATCAAAAATACCGTCGTATATCTTGAAAGCGCATAGAGCCAGCCACAAATTTGTTGAGTTGGTTAACATCTATTCTCTCCAATTCGCCGGGTTCCTAGAAAGTATGGCAACCAACATGCTTCAACCTTACTGTCGCTAAGGCTTACAGAGGAACAGCCGGTCCTTTCCATCCTATTGGGATTTGGCCTTACAATTCCTCATTCGCTACGATCATGGATCACTAATAAATATTTAGACAACTTCTCCCCATTTTTTAGCTGGCTAGTGAGACTGTTTTTGCCATAATAATTTAACCAGAACTGATTCGAATTCATCTCATTGTGAGTTGGAAAACTGTTATCAGCTTACACTAGTTACTTTTCATCCAGTTACTTTTGGAACTGGTTACTTTTGGAACTGGTTACTTTTGTACTAGTTGCTTTTAGAACTAGTTACTTTTGAAATAGTTAGTCTTGCAACTAATTACTTTTAAAACTAGTTACTTTTCAACTAATTATCTTTGGACTAGTTATTTTTGTAACTAGTTACTTTTAAAACGTTGGGTTGCCGGCTTTTGTTTCTTTCGTTTCCAAAGGGTTTCATCCTACTATGATTTTTTTGTTTGCTTTCAAAAATTATCTACCCTTATCATGTACATATACACCCATAAGCACCCATCAAAATAGCAATTTCACTTTCAGCTAAGCATATGCAAAGCGACACGACGCTGAAAATCGTAAAAGCTTTGCGGATGCATGACAGAAAAAAACCAAGTGGAACGCATTGCAAAAAGCAGCAAAAATATTTTTAAAAGTTATTTAACTGGCAAGACAAAAGAATATTCATAAAACACCGATTTATTGCAGTGCTCGTACGTGTCAGCACAAAAATTACACACGTCAATGGAAGTCAGTGATTATGGTTTCCCAGCGGTGTTGAGTACTTAAGCTTATCATCAACTTGGTGAGCAACGTATTAATGGTTGAGTTGCAATGGAAGGCCGCATGTTGTAGGGTGTGGAAAAGTGTGTTGATAAGAAATATTTGTATTAAAATGTGAGGGTATTTGTACTTATTTGAGCTAAGTAATGTTAGTTTGAAAGATTTCTGAACAGGAACATGTAGCTAAAAGTTTAAAAAACTATTGGAAAAATGTTTAAGCTAAAATTTAACATTTTTCTTTGCAATGGTATGGTAACTTAATTTAATTTAATTTAACTTAACTGAACTGAACTTAACCTAACTTAATTTAACTTAACTTAACTTAACTTAACTTAACTTAACTTAACTTAACTTAACTTAACTTAACTTAACTTAACTTAACTTAACTTAACTTAACTTAACTTAACTTAACTTAACTTAACTTAACTTAACTTAACTTAACTCAACTTAACTTAACTTAACTTTAACTCAACTCAACTTAACTTTACTTAACTTAACTTAAATTTACTTAAATTAACTAACTTAACTTAACATATCTTAACATAACTGAACTTAACTTAGCTTAACTTAACCTAACTTAACTTAACTTAACTTAACTTAACTTAACTTAACTTAACTTAACTTAACTTAACTTAACCTAACTTAACTTAACTTTAACTCAACTTAACTTAACTTAACCTAACTTAACTTAACTTTAACTCAACTTAACTTAACTTAACCTAACTTAACATAACTTAACAAAATTTAACATAACTTAACTTAACTTAAATTTACTTAACTTAACTTAAATTTACATAACTTAACTTAACATAACTTAACTAGCATTCGGAGCAGCATTTATCAATTTAATATTCAAATGCCCCAAAAACTTTAAGTTTTCAACTACATTTAAAATTACTAACTCCCTTCGTGCCTAAATTTTAGTTACGAAAGGTAGCGCCTTTAAAACTTTTAGACTAACATAGTTGGCCATTGAATAAAATATGAGCTAAATAGAAAAACAGCTCATTACTTTTTGCGCGAAATAGTTTTACTGGTGTCCGCGTTCAAAATTGCAACTAAACTGCGTTACAAAAGCGTCCGCGTGGCAGCGCGCCGCCGTCGCAGTGTGGAAATCATGAAAAATTTTGCGAATGCAGCATAAAAGTTTCCCAACTGCCTGTAATGAGGCGTAATCTATGCGCGACAACGAAAAGTTGCAACGGTTTTTACGAGCTGCGAACGGCGAACTGGCCGCTAGGCGGAATGCAAATGGTTGGTGCTAGCAGATGATTGCGGTGGAGTGGGTGGTTGTTATGTATGACAAATCTTTCCAGACTGTAAGTTTAAGTGTGGTTAATGGTGAGACGAATATAGTATGTGGATCGTTCGAAATTTTTGTTTTCCAAGCTGAGAACTTTGGCGAAGCGATTTGCGGGTAGTGGGTGGGGGTGTGTGTAGTAGGTGGAGGTGTGGGTAGTGCTTCAATCGATTCTCCGTTTCGAAGTTGTGCACTTATTTTGAAACATTAACAAAACTCAGTTTACTTACCCTTCCAAAGTAGGGAAGCCACATTAACTCTGCAATTGACTTCAATGCGTCCTGTAAAAGATGCTACTTCAGGTAATACTTATTTTACTCAATTCATACACAGTTTTTATTCTACAATCAGCGGAAGGTCAACGATAACGACGATAACCATAAACTTGATCGGACATAAAATATGCCTAATCTCTAATAATGAACCTTGAGTCGTTGACTGTGGTCATCTACTCGCATAAAAGCGCATTCTTTCTTAGCGGTCATGTCGCGAATAAATTTCTCGAGTTTTTAAGTACAAACTTCAGCTCCACAGAATTTTTTTCTGATTTTTCCGAATTTTCCGAATTTTAAACTTGTGTCTGAATATATTTTTTATTTTGGGTTCGACGAAGTGAAAAAATTAATCGAAGTTTTCATACAAAGGATAAAAATACCTCTTTGGGTTATCTGAAATATTTACGTACATATGTATGTATATATGCACCAACACCTTCGTACAAATAACAAATGAAAATGTCCATCAGATGACAGAGCACCGGAAGTGGACTATAAAAACCTACCGGAAATATATAAGTCAAACAACGACATCGGTGACACTCTAACAACAACAATACGGCTGCATTGATTTTGAATTGGCATGCAAGGCGGCGACAACTAACAGCTTTTGGCATCAAACCGTTGACTCTACCCAAGTTTATTTATTTTAAGTGACCCTGTAGGAAAAATTTTACATTTTTTTTAGAGTTTGGTATTTGGCTGATTTATATAGGATAATTAGAAGGTGTGTTGTTCACAAAACATTTTTAAATTTAAATAAATTTTCGACTCACATTTCTTCAAATTACGTCTTTGTAATAAGCGACATCGTGTGATAAAAGACGTGAGACCGTCATTCATTCAGGTTGCAAACACAACTGATATCAATAAAAAACAATAAAATGGTTACTTCATCTGAAACCGTTGAATTACAACTTGACTAATCAGTCCATACCGTGAATTCCCAATAAATTTTGATTTTCAAACGGCTACGGATGAGTATTTAATAATAAGAATTTTATACACTTTTTTCATAAAAGCATAGAATCAGAGTATACAATATAGTGAGAAACCTTAATAATCAAATAACCGTTACATACGATGGTTACCTTCTTCGTTCCCATGACAGTCGGATCTACTTAACCAGAACGAATCCGGATTTTTTATCTGGTCAAGGACTGTCAACTCGGTAGAATTCTACCGCTTCAACAACAAAAACAGCAGAGTTGCCTTCTGCATTCGGAAATTAGGGATCGGAGACAAATTTTAGTACCCGAAAATCGGTTTATTGTTTTCTAAAATATTTTCCATTAAAATCTAACCACTTTTGCATGCGTTTCACCATTTGTCGAAGCAGTTTGCAACTCTGGTTGAGGTATCTTCAAAACAATTGTGCTTTCGGGTGTCGAAAAAGTTGATCTCTTGGTTAATTTTTTAAGTTTAGAAATAGAAATAAGTCATTCGGTGCTAAGTCAGCACAATAAGATGGATGACTCATCACAACGACGTTTTGAGAGCTCAAAAAGGCAGTAGTTTTAATCGATGTGTGAGAGCTCGCTTTGTAGTGGTGAAGAGTGATCTGTCTGCGGCGGATGGTTTTCTTGAAAGACAACTGGCTAAACATGGTTGTGTACCACTGACAATAATAAAATTCTTTGCATTGTACATTCTATCCATTTGGCAGTAAAAAAATTGTTTTAAAATTTTTTTATGGATAAAGTTGAAAGCAGAAAAAAATAAAAAAATAAAATAAAAATTATAAATATTTCCTAGAGGGTTCTAAACTAATTGCAACTACTGCAATATGCTCTGCGTGCAGATTGTTTTCATATACATATGATATATACATACATAGTATATACTACATTTCTCCCTGTGCTCTTGCACATACATCCGCACATGCTGCGGTTTACCAAATTTTCACAACTTTTATGGGATTTTTGACTACCATTTCTCAGTTTCCTATCTTCCTTAAGTTTATCTGTCTTTTTTAATTTTTAAAATTAAAAAAAGGAAACAAAAGTTATCTGCAAAAATAAAAATTTATTTTCTTTAACTAGGTCACTAAGTTCTCTTCTTTTGTTTCAATATCTTTTTATTTATTGAATCTGCTTTTTGTTTTGAAAGCCTAACAATAAGTAATAAAATCTTAAACCTATTTAAAAACTAGACACGCTCAAGCAAGTGATTGAGCTGTTTTGGTGATACATTGCTCCTCAGTACGCGGGCATATCTCTTCTTTTAAGGCGTGTTTGATCACAGGAATGTACCAAAGCATTAGCCAAAGGGTTTGGGTGATCACGGAGTTTAGATATATATTTAATTCTGCTGTCTTCTACTTCTTTTCTTACCATAGAAATACCAAGGTCTTTATGGATATTTTCATTACGCATGTACCATGGTGAACACGTGATTGATCTAAGCATTTTTGATTGGAACCTTTGTATTATGTCTATATTAGTTGCACAGGTCGTACCCCACAGTTGAATGCCATACATCCAAATCGGCTTTATGACCGCAATATATAAAAGCACTTTGTTGTCTAGGCTAAGTTTGGAGTTTTTATTTAATAGCCAATTTAAATTTGCAGCTCTTATCTTCATGCAAGGTATTTTACTATATATATGTTTTTTCCACGTAAGTCTTCGATCTAGGTGAATACCAAGATAGGTTACTTCATTCGCTTGGGGTACTAAAATCTTGTTTATTTTTAATGCCGGACACATTTTTGGTCTAAGCGAAAATGTAACATGCTTACACTTTTGTTCCATTCTTCGACAAACCTTAAGTGCTCGGCTAATATTCTTGATGCTATTATGTGGCATTTGTTACGGCTCACTATAGCTGTGTCGTCCGCAAAAGTAGAAGTTAATACATTGTTAGCTGTTGGAAGATCTGCTGTATATAGGATGTATAGTGTTGGGCCTAGGACACTGCCCTGGGGTACACCAGCCCTTATCTGTCTTTCATCAGATATGAAATCTCCCACTTTACATAAATTTTTCTATTTTTTAAATACGATTCAAATGTTTTATATTATTCTGAAGGTAGAATATTTTTAATCTTGTATAAAAGGCCCTCATGCCATACCTTATCAAACGCCTGAGCCACGTCTAGAAATATAGCTTAACAGTACTCTCTGTGCTCAAATGCTTTTCTTATTTCGTTAGTAATTCTATCTTGCTCAATCGTGCCATGTTTTTTCACGAAAGCCAAATTGGTGCGTTGGTATAATATTATTTTCGTGGAGGAAAGGAGTCATCTTTGATAGTAACAATTTTTCAAATATCTTAGAAAGACTGGGTAGAAGACTGATTGGTCGGTATGAAGACGGCTGTGTTAAGTCTTTCCCAGGTTTGTCTATCAAGATGATCTGCGACTTTTTCCATGAATTTGGATAGTGTCCGAGATTAAGAATTGCATTGAAGAGCAAAGAGAGCACCTTTACGGCAATATTTGGTAACTCAATTAGCATTTTTGGGGTAATATTATCATGTCCTGGTGATTTTTTGGGTTAAGTTCTTTTATTATTCTAGTAACTTCAGAAGTAGAAGTCCTAATAGACACATGCGAATCGTTTGCGGCATTGGGCAAGGTTGGCAACTCAAAGTTGTTCTTTGGGCAATTGGGTTGAAATACCTTTTCTAGGTGATTTGCAAAGCAATTTGCCTTATCCTCATCACTACGTGCCCAATTACCATTCAACTGTCTTAGAGGCATGTTGGAATCTACTGGTGGCTTGAAAGACTTTTGTGCTCTCCAAAGAGAGTTTTGCTTGCGAGAATTTGGACACAGTTTCTTTATATAAATTTCAGTGTTGTGTTCCTCTTCGCGTTTAAGCGCTTTTTTTAACTTTCGTACAGCAGATTTCAGTTGAAGCAGAGTTGAAGGGGATCGATTTAGCTGTTCTCTTCTTATTTACTTCTTTATCAGCTACTCAAATGCAAATATTTAGAGGAACATGTTTCCAAATCATTTATTTATGTCAAATTCGCAAGTATATTTTTAGGTTTAGCAAATTTCGCAAATATCAATATAAAGTAAATATTTCATTGCAACCTCATTTCGTGGCTTTGTCAAAAAAATTCGCAAGTGTTTCTTGAAACAAGAACGCAGTCATTGGCACAAAATGAGTTCAACGACATGGAAAAAGAAAAAAGTAAAGAACAGAAAAAAGGAAAAAAATTTTAAATGTTCAGGCATATGACTTGAGCAAAAAATAGTAAGACTTTGTTCATCATTTTATAATTCTTAATTTATTCTGCAAAATCTATGTCGTCCCTCTCAAAGAAATTCTCCTTGGCCAACGTTTCTTCCAATCTTCGAAACAGTTGTTAAAGTAAATTTCCGGATTAGACTTCAATGTGCCCAGCGATTCACGATGAGCGGTCGTTTGAGTTTGCTGAATAGCCAGAAGTCACACAGAGCTAAATCAGGCAGATCCGTTGGTTACGGCACGATATTGTTTTAAAATTTGGCGAAAAACTCACGAAGGATCAATGCAGTATGCGAAGGTGCATTATCGTTTATCGTGATGCAAAAACCAGGAGCTGTCGGTCTATAATTCCGACCTCTTTCAATGAATAGTTTCGCCCAAATTACGCATAAAACTCAAATAGTATTCCCTGTTGACAGGTTGGCTGGTAGAAAAGAATTCGGAGTGCATAACACCTCAATAATTGAGGAAAACTGTCAACATAACCTTGAATTTTAATCAGCCTTGACGTGTTTTTTTCTGCTTCGGCTTACCTTTGCCACGTTATTCGCCTGTTCCGGGTCGCATCGTCAGGAATAAAACTTTTCATGATATCCTGGTTGTTGGAAAGCATTGTTTCACAGACGTTAGAGCGACGCTGTTTATCGACAAAGGTTGAGTGATTTTGGAATCAATCTTGCTTTCACTTTTCTTAGGTCCAAATTATCTCTCAAAATGATTTTCACTACTTCTTCCGATATTTCAATGATGCCAGTAGCGACTATTTTGTTTGTCGACCCAAAGTTAGATATATTTTTGATGTTTTCCATATATGAAACCAATATCTTCGATATAAGAACTTTTTAATACTTTCAAGCAGATTTTGAATCGATGACAGCTCTTTGCCAAAACATGCATTCATATCATGATATTTGTAAGTAAAAGATTACCAGCAAGTGCAAATTTTAGGTTATGCTTAAGATAAAACCCCAAAAAAGGGGAAACAATACTTCACGCTGCAATTTCACTTTTGCGCGAAGCAAATACCGATAAAAATGAACTCACTTGTCTGCTCAGCGGCCAGCTGTGTCTTTTGTTGCTTGACGCTGGTGGCATTTTCGCCTTTATTTATATCTTTTGTGTTTATTTAATACTTTTTTCTTTAACGTTTTTTTTCAGCACACATTTTTTGTTGCTGTTTTTTTGTTTCTTTTAAATTGTTGGTTAACAAATAAAACAGAAGTGGCCTAATTAGGTTCACCTGTGTCATCGCAAATACAGACCGATACACAGCCGTAATGGCAGTAACAGTAATTATGGCTAACAAAAGGCCCTGGAAGCTAACAACGAGTCAGCCGAGCGGGAGGGGGTCGGGTGCAGCAAAATTCAAGAAGCAGCAGCGGCAAACAAATAAGCTGACAGCGTCGAGCTGCGCCAACAAATACAATTCCGCGCAATTACGGTCGAAATGAGCAGCACAATGCACGGCAAACACGCACACACACATACATATATATATACATACATACATATATACATACAAACATATAAACATACATACATACATACTTGGAGATAAGTGGAGGAAAACAGCGCGCCGGTTCGGCAGCCGAGCAAATAGACTGACAGTTAGCCGCACAATTGCACAAAATTAGCGTAAAATCCAAACAGAAAGAGCAAAACTGTAAAATTGTTGGTTTTGTAAAGTCCAAAAATACAATAGCAACAACAAAAGTTGACAGTACAACAAAGCGGCCATAAAAAGAAACGTTGAATTTGAGGCGCAGCTCAACAAACCATGAAAAGTCGAGCATGTCCCGGCCGTCGCATCAAAAAAGACTATAAACAAAAAACAATAGCAACAACAGTATCATCATGCCAGTAATACTACACAAATTGTTGCACAACAACAACACGCATTTTGTTTTTCATTTTGTTGACCATTTTAATTACTTTCATTTTCCTCAGCTTTTCCGCATTTTCCCTTTTTTCGTGCTTATTTTGTGTGCTCATCATTTCGTTACACTTTCAGGGTTTCGCTGGCGTATGAGTTATGCTTGGCGTTCATCATCAGTTTCCATCGTTATTTAATTTACTATCAATTATTAGTATTTTCTTATTATTTGCTCATTAATTTTCTTCTTTTTCTAATCAAAAAATTTGGTAATTTTTCTTCGGCGCCACCGTTTTTCAGCTCATTATTGTTTCCGCAAATATTGAAATTTTTCAAATTCTTCTTTGAACAAATCTTTCTATGCTCGCTACGGGCACACAGTGGCCTTCTTTGTTCTTCACTTATTTACTAATAACTCGAACAAAATTGTTGGAACCTTTTACAGGTGAACGAGCGGACCGCTGAGCCATTAAATTGTTGATTGCTTGTGTAAAGACATTTCGTTAGTAAAAAATATTGTAAGAACCGAAGCAGGTATATTTCTTGCGGCATAAAAATAACTTCATTTTGATTTTGATCAGTCAGTACTTTGTAGATGCCTCCTCTCTTCGGAGATTCTAGTACTGCCTTGTACAATAATCTATGTCAGATTTCGGGAAGATACATATCTTCCTCGATATAACGTCAATTAAAAAAGTGTTCAATACAAGAATTATGTAGATTTTGTACCCGGAAATTGTAAACACATCCTTCAACGCCTTCAAAGTAATCCCCACCAGATGTAATACACTTATGCGAACGATTTTTCCAGTCCTCGAAACACATTTCATAAACACTTTTTGGGATAACCTTCAGCTCTTTCAACGAATTTTGTTTTATCTCTTCGGTCGACTGAAAACGGGTCGCACGGCGTGACAATTTCAGTTTGGGGAAGAAGAAAAAATTCCACGAAGCCAAATCTGGTAAGTACGTTGGATGATCGATAGTATTTATTGCGTCTTTGGCTTTAATTTCGGTCACAATCGTGGCTCGATGCGTTGGTGCATTATCATCGTATAAAATCCATGAATTGTTCTACCACAATTCCGGACGTTTTCGACGGATGTTCTCACGCAAACACCTCAATACAGCAAAATAGAACTCCTTATTGACTGTCTGTCTCACCGTCACAAATTCATGATGCCCAAACCCACGAATATCAAAAAAAAAAACAATTAAAACCACCTTGATTTTTGAACGGCTTTGGGGGTTTCTTTAGTTTTGGAACGATTTTCTTCCCTCCATTTGGATGATGGTCTCATATCTCATCGTTAGTTATAATGCTCTTCATGAATGTAGGAATAGAACTCGCACGATCAAGCATGTCAAAAGAGTTCTTACTCTTTTTTACAAAAGTTTCGCTTTATCGGGACGAATCGGGCAAGAAAGCATTTCATACCCCAAATATCCACCCAAATCATTCAAACGGACTCGCGAGAGATGTCGAGCTCTCTTGTCATCTCTTGCCTGACGATTTTCAAACACCATATCCTTCACCTGTGTAATATTTTCATCAGTTCAAGATGTTGAAGGTCGTCCAGAACGAGGCATGTCTTAAACGATATCTCGACCGTCTTTGAAGGCTTCGTACAATTCGTAAGCTTATGTTTTTGATAAATCTGAATCATCGTAGGCCTTCACCAATATTCTATTTTTTAGGTGGGTAAGAATAAGCCACTGTTCCCTGCATTTAGCTTAAAATCATGTATGGTTCCTTTGTTAAATACAAAATTTAAGTTCAAATAACCGAGGTTAGGTTAGATGGCTGACTTGCCAAGATGGCGGGGATCACAGTTAATTTGCTGTAGACTCGCAGTTCTCTGTGAAGGCATTTAACAATTCCTCTAGTTAGATATTAATTCTCTACAAAGGTGCTTTATATTTACATACTCGTATTTCTGATATTTTATCTGGTCAAGTATAAGATCAGGTGTATTTTAGCCTTTGTCTGACAATGGCGGGATATTCCATAATGAAGTGTTGATATGCTTCCCTCTCATCTTCTTCATCTCGATTGGAAAGTGGTCACTTAAAACTCTCACAACGAACGAAAAGTGAACTGTGCTGAAGGCGAAGAAACCGTTCCGATTTGTCCTACGCAAGAAGGACCTTGCAACTGCACTCTTGTTAGCAGCTGACTAGCGCTTGCCGCATTACCCTGTGGCCCATCAGTAGTGAAACGCAAGTAGTCAGCGGATTTCCTACTCGTTTCAGCACTGTAGCTAATGAGACTGAAGTACATGACTCATCAGCCTTGCAATTTCGCTGTGACAAGTCACCTAAACCAGTCTAATCATGAAGTAACTAGATGCCAAAGATAAGTTGAAACAATTTAGACTTCGCTGGAATAAAAGTCGAAACTGGTATTGATAAATAGCTGCCGACACTATACTCCTCCACCAACTATCCTTGCAAGTCATGAACCGGCCGTAAAAAACTCATTGCTTCTCTTTAACAGATACTTCTCTACTCTCACCATACATCTCTCGAAGATATTTGAGCAAAGAAAATATTGCCGAGGCTAGGCTCGGTGAACTGATAACCCAAATATTTTGGAATAAAATCAAAGTGTGCCAGTACCTGGATCACATTCCCATATCTAAGTATCCAGCTTATCTGAGTCTGAGAGTAATTTTCGCAGCCATACAGTTGACAGTTGAAGTCAAGAGTAATATATAAATTGACTGACTTCAACTATTGATAAATAAAGAGAAGATAGATATATAAGGAGAATATATAAACTAAACTGGCTTCCAAATTTTCTGTATTTAACTTAACTTCGTTGAATAAACCCAAGCCTACTCATGCAGTGAGTAATAAGCGATGTCTTTGTGCGCCAAAATTAGCACACAATGGGCATGTTTTCTTAACTGACATTTCGACGGTGTGGCATGCAACAATAACAGCAACAACTTGTATATAGAAGAAAAAGCAAATAAAGTTACGCACGCATAACCACGCCTGACTTTATTGCCCAATGCTGTGGTGACCGCTCTCAACACACACACACACATGCATGTAAAACCACAACAACAACAAGCTGTCAGCAGCAAGATCAGCGAACAAACAACTGACGCACAAAATGTTGTTGCAATAACAGCAATTTTCACTTTTGACACTTGACTCAACTGTGATGGCCACCACTACCGCAACCGACTGCCAGCCGTCACAGCAGAAAAACAAATAGAAGGAAGGAAAGTTGGAATGAAAAAAAGTCAAGCGACCAAATGAAATGAAGAGTGTTGGCACGGAAAGCCCACAAAATGAGGTGAGCAAATACAGATGGTGGCCGACGCTGTGGTTTTTCTGTTTGCTACTGATGAGGGCTACGCTGGCTACTTAAGGCTAGGCACGTAGTGGAACGGGATTAAAGGAAATGCTATATAAATATAATAAATACATTTTTTTTTATCGAAATCTTGTTTCTCTTTGCTGCTTGCTTCTACTGCTGCTTCCCCTACTTCACTTTTACTCTCACTTGCTGGGCTTTCGGCTTCACTGTGTGCCCTGCCTTAGGTGCTGCAACTCCATTTTCACTACTGGGCAATACGGTGCAAAGGTAATGGACTTTAGGTGCTCTGGCAGTAGCTGCGAAATGGGTACTTAGCAGACAATTTCACTACTTTACTTGCGGTTGACGAAAGAAACCTCTTTTTTAATGAGAAAAACTGTTAATTGTCTTTGTAAAAGTGAAAATTATTCAACTCCTTCAGCCGCAAAGCAACTGTACACATAAAACGTTGAATTTTTTCAGTTTTTCCTTGAAATTTTATAGCCGTGCGCCTACGTGGCGAACGTGCGTACCCAATTGGTGGCCGCCGAAGGTGACAGCAGGCGCGCGCTGGCGCAATGATGCTGCCTGACATTGGCCACTGACGCCGGTGTAGCGCCAGAAAGTGAAATCCCCCCAAAAAAAATTATTTATATTTTTTTTAAATTTTTTTATTTAATTTTGCATTTTTTTTTTTTAATATTTTTTCTGCTTTTGTGCGCCATCGCCTATTTCATCATTTCAACTCGCCGTACGTGTTAATGCACACTTTGTGCTCATTTCCTGCAGCAATTCATCTGCGCCTCACTCAGTACGCGCTTTAATGCGACGCTTAAATGCTGTTAACGCGCTTGCATTGTATTTTAAACGGTTTCGGGCAGCCTTATCGCCCACTTCGTGACGTTTTATTGAAGGAAAAAATGTATTATACATTTTACACAGATCTTTGTGATCGTTGCAATTTTTATGTCTTGAAATGTTGTTGTTGTTGATTTTTCTGTTTTTGCAGCGTGCTGTTGAAAACTCTCCAACCACGAAATAGCAATCACGCTTACGGTTAAGTAACCTATATAGCGCCCACTCGTCAATGTTCGGGCAATCATAGGCGTCGTCATCAGCTCTTTTGTGTTGAATGCATAATTCTATTGAAAACGTTTATTGGGTCAATGCTTCAGGTTTTGTTGTCGTTGTTTTTAATGCAATACTATTTAGGTCACATACGAGTATATTGTATTTCAATAAAATATACAAAATATTGATGAATACCTTAGGCTTTCATAACCTCAGTATCTTTGGCACTCATTTTGTGATATTTTACGTATTTTTAGTTTTTTTCGACAGGTGGCAACTCTTTTAAATATTAATTTACATTCAACAGCTACAGACATTCTGAAAAGTTTTTTGTTCTTGTAATATTTTGAGCTTTATTTTTGTAGGTGGCAACTCTGTGCTATAATATGTATAAATTATCTTGTAGACTGTTTTTACCTTGTCTTCAGACAAATATGTGTTTTCATATTTTTATTTATTTTGTGACAGGTGACAACTCTTTTAAATATTTAACTAAATTCAAAACCTACAGACATTCTAAAAAACTTTTTATTCTTGTAATATTTTGAACTTTAATTTTTTGTAGGTGGCAACTCTGTTTTATAAGTTATCTAAATGGAGGCCTACCCAAATTTTCCTCTGGATTTTTTTACCATATCTGCAGACACTTATGTATGTATACTCATATTTTTATTTTGTTAGATGTGTGGCAACTCTGTTCAAAAATAAGCACAATTTAAAGACTTACCGAAAGAAAAATAATCTTAGTTTGGACACATTTATTATATTTTGAGTTTTATCGATTATTTTGAATTTTAATTTTTTTTAGTTAGGTGGCAACTCTTTAATATTTGTAAAAGAAAGCCTACCTTAATTGTACCATGGACTTTTTTTTACCTTATCCTCAGATAGATATGTTTTTCATTTTTTTTATTTTATATATGGGTGGCAACTCAATTTAAAAATAAGTATAATTTAAAGGCTTGGAGAAAAGAAAAAATTTGCTTTGTACACATTTTATCATTTTTTGCGTTTCATCGACTATGTTAAATTTTTATTCATTTCTTGATGGTTGGCAACTCTATTCCAAAAAATATGTCCAAATGAATTGAAATGATAAATTCCGTAGACTTTACTTACCTTATGACCAATCACACTTTTTCATTATTTTTTTTATAGGTGGCAACGCTATTTTAAAATATGTTGAGTTTAAAGAGAGCCAGGATAATAGGGATTGGCGGAGGGATTGATTAAAAATCGTATTTTTTACGCTTTCTCATAATTTGTTTTTTTTCGAAAGGTGGCAACTCTATTTCTAAATATGTCTAAATTAAAAACTCTTGAATAATTGTCAGAATAGATTTTGATTTCAGACATATTTGGTAGATTATACTCTTTCAGAATCGTTAGTTGATCTAAAAAAATAACAGCATTTCTTCCTGAAAGCGTCGGATCCGTTATCTTCGAATAACATAGAACTTCATCAGGTCCAAGAAGTGTCAAAATACTTCAAATAAAACTTTCTGGACCAGCGCATTAGATTATTGTTTTCAACAAATTTCTTCAAAAAAATCAGTTTCCTAAGTATCATTATCCAACTCCTTAATCTAGCATCGCTTTAATTTCCTCCAGCAAAAACAAAACACCGTTCACCCTAGTGTGCATCTAAAGCACTCCTCGTCACTCCCAAAGTAAAAAAATATTAATTTATAAATTAAAATTGTGCAACGCAATTTTGTGGTTAAGCGAAAATGACTCGCTCTTACTTAGTAGCGGCAATAATGAGTAAAACAAAGTTGAAAAGTTATTTATTAACTGACTCGTGCACATCAAATTTGCGGTCACAGGTGTTATGCCCATTTGAGTGCCATTAGCAGTTGAAACAATTAGTGATACAGTTTAATCTAAAGTGTACATGCAATTGCTGAGCTAATTTGTAATTGTTGCAAGATCAAGGTTGCAACATTTTTTCGGCTATACGCTAAAGATTTCCGGTGCGATTTGAGAAATATAAAAAAAAATTAAATGATATAAATAAAGTAAATAAAAAGTGAAGGTTAAGCGATCAGAAATATTATATATTTACTGTATGATTTTTTTTTTGCTATGAAATTACAAAAATAAAAATAATAATAATTAAAGATCAGTATTTTTTATCACAAATCTGTGATATGTTTTGGAAATATCAAGCTAATATTCTTCTTCTTGATTATTGTAGACACCGGTTACGCGGTTATAGCCGAGTTAACAATCCCGCGCCAGTCGTTTTACCTATTCGCTGTTTGGCGCCAATTTGAGATTTCAAGTGTAGTCAGGTCCTTGGTCTTTCCAACGAAATGGAGGTCCTCCTCTGCTTCCTCCGGCGTGTACTGCGTCGTATACTTTCAGAGCTGGAGTGTTTTCATCCAGCGCAGCCGCTGTCTCGCTGAACAAATCTATCGCAAAACCTTTCTCTCGCAAACTTTTAATGCCGACTCATCGTCCATGCCTCTGCACCATATAGCAGAACGGGGATGATGAGTGACTTGTAGAGTTTGGCCTTTGTTCGTTGGGAGAGGACTTTACTTCTCAATTGCCTACTCAGTTCGCACTAACACCTGTTGACAAGTGTTATTCTGCGCTGGATAGTGCTAATGCTGGCTCTAAGATAGACAAAATTATCTATGTATCTATCCAGCTATCTATCTGGGTAAATAGTAGCAACTTAAGAATTGGTAAAATGCTCCTGGTAGCCTGTAGGATAGTATTTCCATTTTGGAACCCTCACATATTACCTCATCCATCTGAAAGACATCTGTCTTCCCTCTGCCTAATCTATCAGAATTTTAGCATGCTGTTCCGTAAACTGAATCCCAAATTATAATTTATCTGCTGGCTTTAATACATAGATTCTTAGTAAAATTATGGATATATACCTGTAGTTCCGAATAAAAACGGCATTCAACAGTAAATCGTAAACACACACCTAGATTTTTTCCATATTCTTGCTTTTTCGTTTCTTTGAAAGATCAAATCTTTTTTTTCAGTTGAAAGTAGTATGATTTCAGTAAAGTATATCGTATTAATCCCAATTCGACAAAGCCTTTGGCTTATTCTTGATCCAGCCAATACATAATCTAGGGAAGCATGATACATGTTATCATGAGTTGTCTTACGACTTGAGGCCATTGGAGCCACAGACTCGGCGTCACTACGGGTTTGGTATCATAGTCGACCTAATTAATCCATGAAGAAGAGAAACACAATGTTTTCATTTCCAAGTAAAGATGAAAGGACTAGTTGTACTGTGATCAGTTCTAAGGGCGAAACAGGAACAGGTGTGGGCTTCTTCTATAAGAATCCATACGCAGAAGCTAGTTTCAAACTACTGTAAATGACTACAACTCAGTATCTCAGGCTGAAATTGTTGGCATAACAGAAAGGGTTATGCAAGCAGACAATAACTAGACTCTCAGGAGGTAATTCGGTTAATACTATATAGGCACCCATTCATATGGGAGTAGAAGAGCCCACCCGGAGGCAGCTGAGGCACATTTCCCGTAAGCTGCCCCATACCATTCAGCTCCTTCAAGAGCGGTTTAAAACAATGGACCCTAGGACTTTAAATACTAGCAACAGAGGGCATTTCACTAAGTTACTTTGGGGTAGTTCTAGTGGTGGGCAGACCAAAATGTTTCTACTTCTAGGTAAAAGGGAACTTATCAATATTGGAGGGGTCATCACAGTGCACTAACCCTTAAGATCCCACCTTTACATATTTGGCGAGGAGATTCGGCGAAATTCAGGGCATGCGACGAGGATGATGAGACGCTGGACGCTTATCTCTACGAATGTCCAGCTTTCAGCCAGATGGCACGGAATATATTCCACTGGCTGGAAGAAATAAGGTATTTTACAAATACCATTGTGTTACTGACTTCATTTTTAGAGAAAAAATTTCAAATTTATTATTTTTCACATTTTTTAGCTCCATCATAAACTCCTCGACAATTTTCCCACTCAATTAATACATTGCGAAAATGCTGCCAACAAAAATGTCAAATTACTGTTTATCAATTGTGCAAACAATATTTATGTCTGTTATTGAACGCTTTATCGCTTGCCACTTGCGTTTTTATTGCATACCCCGTCCGCCAGCCACTTACCAACCGACCTCTCTCGAAAGAAGAGAAAAATCGAATCCGCAAATTGTTTATTCAACAAATAATCATATACACTTGCTGCCATTAAAATGCAGTGCAAATACCACGCCACGCCGCCAGTTGCTGCATGTGGCTTGCATAAAAGAGCAAATAAATAAATGTTGCATGCAACAGCTATGTATGCCAACAAAGCGCCGCCCAACGCCCAGTCAAGCGTTCACTGCAAATATTTCAGCGCTGAAATTCGACTCAATTCACATTGAAATTATTGGTTAGATCGTGTTCGTGTATGTTTATTTTTCGAAATTTTTGTTGTTGTTCACACCATATTTTTGCACAGTTTCGATTATTTTATTATGCCTGCCACAATTTATGTATGTGAGAAGTGGAAATAAGTAGTACAACAGATCAGAGTCCAACTTGAGGAAGTCGTTAAAGACCATTAAGGGGAAAATACAGAGAGCTCGGGACAATTCCGCGAACAAGCAAGAACGGCGGAGAGATACTGAGAATTACTGAGAGACTCGAAGGATTAATGTAGAGAGTTACTGAAAATCACTGTCATTATATATATTACAGAGAGTCACTGAGAACGGCTGAGGATCACTGAAAAACCGGGAGATTCACTATGAACCTTTTTTTGGCCTTCGCTAGTGTCAATATTCTTGATTTGATCTCTTTGAAGTCTGTGAAAAATGTAATTTTAGAAAATGAGGCGAACTATGTTGCATAACTTAATCAGTTAGTCTTTGTGCTTCATTTGATAGTAACAAATGCATAGGTTACCCTGCCATTTATTTGGTGCAAATATACATTAGTTCTCTGACAAGACAAATAGCATAAATCTTTGAAAGTAAAAGTATATCAAACAAAAAAGGGAGAAAATTTAATATTGGTTCGATCTTATTCGATCCTTAAAATATTGTCTGCTTTTGGCGTATAAATTAATCCCTCAATTAGTCTATAAAAATAATGTTGAATGATTGCAGACATCTATCTTAGCATCCTGTCTTCATTCGTCCTACTTACAAAAAGAAATCCAAATATCCTTAGTACATATAAATTCACTTCATAACACTCAATCATAAAGCTCGTGATTCTACACACATTTATTATGTCACCACGCATTGAGCTCTCACTCAACTTGGTCCATGCTTAAATATATACACACATGTATCTGAAATATGTATGTATGTGGTATATGCTTCCATGCAAATCTGTTTACATTTATATTTATTACTTTGCATACGTATTTATTATGACTGGAAGTACTCTTGCTCACATAAATTTACTTGACGTCTCGCACTTCGTTATTGTTTGCGCAAGCACTCGGTTCGCACTCGCTCAACCTCTCACTGTCGCTCTGGATTATCCTTGGGATATTTATGGTACAGACATACATATGTAGGACATGTATGTGTATACATTTTTGTATATGTGTGACTCTATTTTATACGAATGCCAAATGCACTGGAGAATGGATATTTAAATGTATGCGAGAATACATATAACTATATATTTGTCTGAGAAGTATTCGTCGGTCGGTTTGATATTCATGCAAATTTGCAGAAATCAACACTTGTTCAAGGTGCTGTCAGTTTAGAAAGTGCTTTCGTTTAGCAGAACTTTTTATTTTATTTTATTTTCCAAATTCTTAGTACTTGTATGTAGGTATACTATCTCCATATCGTCACCTAAAGTGCAAAATAACGTAACATCACTTTTCAAAAGTTTACAGGCGAAGAAAACACGATATAATGAAATCACTGAAAGTGAAACAAAATTTGAGTTTTGGTTATAAATTGGTTATGTATTGGTTACCAAAATTTGAGTTTCGGTTATGTAATTGTTATATATTGATTATTATTTCTGACAGCCATTTTCGTTTTTTTTTTTCGTTGATACGCTGTTTTGCATTTTAGGTGACGATATATAATTTAGCGATCGAATTGCACAAAAATGTAAGTTGTCAGAAAAATAACCGTTGGATCAAGCTCAATTCTCATTTTCAGCTTGGTTGAAATGAAGAGAGAAAGAAGACAAAATCTTCAGTTCTCATCAAAATTTTTATATTCAAAAGTCATAACTATACTTCGAAAAGTTTAGGACTGCAAAGCTAATGTGGCTAATAAAAATATTCCAATGACACTTCCAATAATTTTCTCACATCTTGGCAGAACTTTCAATGCTGCATCCAAATGACTTATTAAAGTGACGTTAATCTCACATATCAATATATCCTAACGAAACTTCTTTTCGTTCAAATTTGAGCACTACTCATCCGTGAAGGCGTGATGGGAGACCTATAAAGTCTAATTTTCTTTCGTTGAGAGAGAAATTGTTTTTCCGAGGCATGGACTCAACTCTAAGTCGTTCTGTGTTATTTCCCAATTCTGATATAGATGGTAATATTAATATTGCTTCATAAAGATTGAGCTTAATCTCACATATCGTACATAATTATTGTATATCAGTTTCCAACATTCACCACCACTCATCCGCAGAAGTGTGATGAGAGACTTTTAAAGTATCTTTTTGTTGGAAGTGAACCCGCTTTCCCGTGTCGTGTACTAAACTCAAAGTCGTTCTGTGTTATTTCCCATTTTACCTTAGACAATATGAAAATAAATTTAAGTTTCGTTTAATAATGAGGCAAGTGCAGGAAGAAGAAGTCGACGAACAACTCAGATTGGTACTGTTACACTGAAAGAAATGTCATAGGTAGCATTTCTTAAAAGATTTTTCACTTTATACACTTTTTAGAGTAAAAGACTTACTCGACTTTGAGAAATTCGACCAATAGAACTTGACGATCCACACTTTAGTATATTTCATCTTTAGTGAAATTTTAAGGAAACTTCTCCCAAAGTTAAACTCTAATACTCTGCTCATCCAGTTACTAGGTCAGATTCGGTTATGAGGTTGATCTTAACAGTGATCTCACTTGGTCAGCATAGTACGGCTGTCCGTTGTACTACAACTGTGAGAATTTACTTGAAAAATATTCAGTTAGAATCCAGGATTGCTTCAAGATGAACTTTGCTGAAGGCAAGTAGTTCAGAAAATGTCCTGTATTCCACTCAGGGCCAAAAGGATCTTGCAGTCGCACAGGATCGGGTCGTGGAGCAGCACCTGCTAAGCGCACGCGAGGTAAATTGGTCCAGTGCTCGAATGGAAGATGCCAATAGAGATCAACTCGGTCCCATTATGATGTGAGCGGGGCAAGAGTGCCTACTCTGACTAACTAATCGGCTTTGAAGTTGACAGCAATGCCGCTATGACTAGGCACCCAAGCAAGTCAGATAATGAAATAGTTTGATGTTATATCTATTGAAAGCAAACACTCATAAAAGTAAGTGAATGCTGACCTCAGTGAAAGAGGCTAATCCAATAAGTTGGTACAAATGAATTTGTATATTACTTCCCTATAGTTTGTCTTATGTTTTTGAGAAAGTTTCTCTTTAGTGAGAGCTTACCAATGAAGTCACTTCTGCAGCTTATCTCTACAATTTACAATTTATATATGGAAACGGTAACGACTTCGCCGATGTGGGTTAACTGAAACTCCTTCTTAATGATACTGAAGACATGGAAATATTCCTGATGAATCTTGATGTTCAAAGAATTGTTTATAAGAGAGTTCAATATTAATCTTAAAGGCAGTGTTTATAAGAGAGTTTTATAAATAAAATTTTCACTCTCAATTTCATATTTTTTCAACAGATAAGAGATGTTTTTTTAATCCCATTTTCTCTCAATAAAAAGAAAGTTGCCACATTTTTTGGACATTACAAGTGTGTTTTTGGGTCAAAAAGTCTCCGCAATAACGAAATTTCAAATGTACTCCGTAAACAAAGAGCAAAAAATCACTTAAGCATGCATCGCAACATAAAATCAAGGTGAACATTAAACTTTATGAAAACCGAAAATTTATAATGAATTTTCTTATCGAAACAAATGATCAGCAACATAACAACATCAACTTAAAAAGCACCAAAGGCAAAAATATCTATTACGCAGGCAATTTTTTAAGTGATGTACTGCGACACTCACCTGCATACACGCACACACATATAACGGTACATAATTCTGTTATAAGTGAAAACAACACAAAAATATTGAATTCCAACATTAAATGACAATTTAAGACAAAACTCACGTGTGGAAGGTGGGCTTTATCGCTCCAGTGAGGCTGGTTAAGCTGGTGCCTTAAATGCCTACCGACTGACTGCGGCAACAGCGGCGTTGATAGGCAGCGCCGGCAGCGGCAGCACATGCCAAGTAGCCGCATACGGTTGTTAATAGTAGCGCTGTACATGTGTTTGCCATAAGTCAGCGACAAAAAAAACATACAATGTTGGCGTACACACCCTCTCGAAGTGTAGTAGAAATAGGAAGAGTGAGAAGAGGATGAAGCGAAAGAGCAGGCAACAGCTCGGTGCCGTTGGAGGCGCACATTCCGTGGAATATTAACCTACATTGGGATTACGTGAGGCGTCATCTAAATGTTGTGCAGCACGATACACTTGTTGTTGTGATGTATGTAGTTGTTGTTGTTTTCCGCGTTGCAGCAGTTATAGCTGCCGCCTGCGGCAGTGTTTAATGCGCTTCATTGTGTTATCACACATTGCGAATCGAAAATTCAAAAGAAAAAATAACGTTAACTGTCGGCTGCATCCAAGGATGTTATACCCTACACAAATGCATTTTTTAGAGCATAAAAGGGCACAAAAATAGTTTTCTCTTCATTTTGATCAGACAGTTTGTATGGCAGTTATATGTTATAGTGGTCCGATCTGAACAATTTCTTCAGAGATTAAAGGGTTGGTTTAGGCAACGATTCCTGCCGTATTTAGTAAAGATATCTCGTCAAATAAACAAGTTTTCCGAATAAGGACTTGATTTTGGTCGGTCAGTTTGTATGACAGCTATATGTTATAGTAATCCGATTTGAATAAAATCTCCGGATATGGTAGAGATGTCTTCAGTAATAATCCACGTCAAATTTCGTGAAGATATCTTATCAAATAAAAAAGTTCTCCATATGAGGACCCGAGTTAGATCGGTCAGTTTGTATGGCAGCTGCATGGCATACTAGTCCGATTTAACAATTTCTTCGGAGATTAAAGCCTTTCTTTGGGCAATAATCTGTCTCAAAATTCGTTAAAATATCTCGTCGAATAAAAAAGTTTTCCATATAAGGACTTTACTTGGATCGATCAATTTGTATGACAACTGTAAGCAATAGTGGTCCGATTTCGGCGGTTCCGACGAATGAGTAGCTCCTTGGGGAGGAAATGAAGTGTGCAAAATTTCAGATCAATATCTCTAAAACGGAGAGACCAATCCACGTATATATAGATGGAAAGACGGACTAATTCGACTCAGCTGGTCATGCTGATCATTTATGCATCCTTATATAAACATATCCGACGATCCCTTCTGGTTATTACAAACTTCATATCAACTTTATTTTACCCAGTTCGGGGTATGAAAATACATGAGCAACAATAAAAATAACAACAACAACAACAGCGTTGACACAGTGGCATAGTTGGTAGCAGCTATTTCTGTGGCAGCCGGAGCTGGAACACGCGCTGTAGCAACAATAGCCGCTGGCAGCTCACGCGTTCTCACTTTATAGCTACATGCAAACATACATACATACTCATAAGTACACATGCATAGCTATCACATGTACCCACTCACATCAGCCGTTGCTCTTCCTTTTTCGCTTTGTTAAATGTTATTTCATTACGTGTATGCTTTCATTTATGTATGTGTGTGCGTGTGCGCGCTGGTGTCTGCGCTTGCCAGATACGCATCTGATGGATGCATGATGAATTGCCTACAACACTCTGTGGAGTCTGCTCGTTTAGACTCAAGCATTTTGTCGTCTATATGCTTTCATACACATGTATCCTCACATATGTATGTATGTTTGTATGCATGTGTGCATTTGAGTGTGTATTCAACGCATCTTTGCCTTGTTGTTGTTATTTTTGTTATCGTAAACAATTTTTGATTGTCGTCAAATAAAAATTCCTTAACGTTGAAAAAGTAAAAGTGGTACACACGCGACATTCACATCAATGGAGCAGCAGACGGTACACCACATTCGATTCGAGGGTGTGGTGAATATTATGGACGCACATTTTTTATTAAATATATAAGCTAGTAAAACGTATGTTTGTATGCTTCGTTTATTATATTCATAAAATTTAAACAGCAGTAAATTTTGTCCATACTATTTCAACAGATTTCTTCTGAATTGAGTATAAAGTAACCTTTGATATGATTCAGATTAAACGGTAGTCTGCAACTCACTTTTTAAGTTTAAAAAAAGTTTTTTATTTTTTCAAAAACTTAGTATCGTACACTGAAAGTCAATGAGATTACAGAGATCCCGTTCCCACCACAGTCGGGTCTACGTAACCGTAGCGGACCCGGATTTTTATCCGGTCAAGGACTGTAAACTCGGCAGAATTCTGCCGCTACAAGAACAGCCAATGAGATCCAGTGAAACCTAATGAAAGTGCGGAAGAAAATTGAGATTAAGAACAAGTGAGAATCTCATAAAACTATCGAGAGCTGGAGTGATCGTCTGAAAGTTACGGGGAACCCAAAGACACTGGGAACAAATAAGTCACATTGATCAGTAGAATCACCGAGAATCATAGAGAGTTCTACTGAACACCTTGAAGAATAATTAAGAATCAGTGAGAGCTACAAAAGGCCCTAAAGAGTCACTAGGTACCGATAAATAACAGACTGAAAATGGTGGAGACCAACTGAGGATCACTGAATGCCTAGGGAATCTACTGAGAAGCAATGTTAATAAATCCAAGTCAGGGAGAATCTATGAGTTCCGAGAGAGCAATTAAGAGCCAGTGGGAGCCGTAGATCAGCTGGAAAAAAATAACTGAGAGCAAATGAAAGTGCGTAGGAAGAAGGCGTAGAAGAGCCTGAGAGAGGTACTGAGATTCTAGGAGAGTCATTGAGAAACAGAGAGGAACACTGAGAAGTAATGATAATGTCTTCGAGTCAGAGAGATTATTTGAGAGCCAGTGAGTCAGGAACGAGCAACTAAAAGCCAGTGAGAGCCTTAGATTACGGCAAACTCACGAAGGAAGTTAGAGCCCGGAAGAATGACTGATAGCGAATGAGAGCGCGGAAGAAGAAGATGGAAAAGAGCCTGAGAGAGGCACTGAGAACCAAATAGAGTTATTGCGATACAGGGAAAGAACCTGAGAACCAGGACAGCTGCTGGGAAGTAATTATAATCGCTCCTAGCCAAGGGGATTATTGTAAACCCAGTGAGTCACGAGGTAAAAGCCTTAGGTCACAATGGACATGCGTTAGGAAGTTAGATTTCGGAAGAATGACTGATAGCAAATGGGCTTAAGAGAGGCACTGAGAACCAAGAAGAGTCATTGAGAAACAGGGAGGGACACTGAGCAGTAAATATAATTGCTCAGCGATTAAGGGAGGTTATTTGAGAACCAGTGGGTCCTGAGAAAGTAGAGCTGAGACTCAGAGAGTCAAAGAGTATAAAAAATTGATAACAATCCGAAAGCCAATGCTTCAATTGCGACTGACTTGAGTTAGCATATTTTTCCGACAATTTTTATATTTACTATGATTTTTAAGTAATATTCAACACTTTTCGTGCTTTTCGACAGGTCAATAAATAGTTTTGAGAAGTTTTGAGGCTGAAGAATTTGCTAAACAGTCATAACAATCGCATGTCTCTCTGTTTCTTTTCACTAAGGCACTTCTATCCGCGAAGAAATAACTGCTCGCAAGCCGAGATGTATGTATGTATGTACGTGTGTATGTATTTCTCGCAAACTTTTACGGCAACTGCCCTTTGGTCCACTTTGACGGCTATTAGCGCATATTTTAATATTTCTCGGCAACTTTTGGCACTTTTTCTTATATTCGCTATTTTAACATTCTTTGTTTTTTTAGTCTCCAGTAGCTACTAGTCCATAAAGTGCTTTTCTGCTTCACTTGTTTATTGTTGTTGCTATTTAATGACAAAAGTTTTTCCTCTCCGACTCGTGCCAAAGATGGCACACTTCAAATGACGAGTGTTTTAGCCATTCGCTCGCTTTTCATAAACCGCCAATGTGTGTATATGTATGTGTGTAGGTACGTGTGCGTGTGTGTGGGTAAGTGTGTGTGTGCGTAAAAAGTTTTTATTATGCCACATTTGAAGCGTTAATGGTGTCGAAGTGTCAAGCGTTTACGACTACATTAAGCGCAATAGTGAGTAAAAACACTGAAAAAAGAGAAAAAAATATATATTTTTTTAATATTTATATTAAGAGTCTTTTATGAATTATTTAAAAATAAAATGTCAAGCTGTTACATGAAATTAATGCGACAATTTACTTAAGGACTTTTCGATGTTTTTCAGTTTATAGTCGCTTTTTAAGTTTAGGTGCATGACTTGCTTGGGTTCGTCGAAAAGTTTTCGAGTTCAGAGGGTGTTGTAATAATTTTTATTGTATATATCATACATTTATTATCATAACAAGCCCTTTGTTCATTTGTTAAAGTATACGAAATCGGAAATATCTTTTCCAAGTTAATTGACTATATAGCCTTCATTCAGGTAGAATGATAGCCATAGTAAATGAGAACCGTTGAGAATCGCTTAGTGCCTGTAAGAGTCACTGAGAGCCGGGAAGAGCCATTGAGAGCCACTAAGCACCTTTGAGACTAATTGATTGCCATTGAAAAGTTCGGAAAATCAGTGACAGCCCAGGATCTTCACTAAGGATAGGTGATATACTTGTAAGCGATGCTATCAGGTGAGAGCTACTGAGAGCCTAGGAGAGTCACTGAGAACCGATGAGAGCCACTAAAGATAGCAGAGAATTTGGGAGAGTCACTCCGACTCAGTGATTGCCATTGAAAGGTTCGTTACATCACTGAGAGTCCGAGATCGTCATTAAAGGAGGGTATATACTTGTAAAGGTTGCTCTCACACATCCCGTTTCCAAAAAGAAACTTCCCGATTATGATTACTTAGCACTTCTCTTACCAAAAATGTAACTAGAAACTTCTCGTAAAATATATTTTGAAACCGTTCATATTTCTGAAGTTCTTGACAACTGGAGACACTTCAATCAAGATTTTGAATCAACATACATACAATATATGAAATTGACGATGTGTTTTTTATATATGGAAAGAAGATATCTAAGCGTGGAGTTTTTTCGAGTCTAATCGTTTTTCGTTCCTCTTCTCTTACTAATTTCCTAATTCTGGGCGGAAGTATATACAAAACTGGATTTCTTGGCTGTGGAACAGTTTGAAGGGACTTTGGATAAGAAAAACCCCGAAGTAATGATTCTTATACGAAGTAAACTCGAAGCTCTAGTTTTTTAGTTTCGGAGGAGTTTCTAAAATAAGAAACAAATATCTATGTGTGGAGCTTTTTGGACAACTTTTTCGACTCTATGCGTAACCCGTGCCTCGTCTGAAATTCATTTGCTAATTCTGTAAAATATTTAACTAACCTAACCTAAGTAAAAACTCCTACATCTGTACTTGCAAGCCGAAGAAAATACCGAATCCGATTTTTCGCCTAAAGAAGATTTTTATCGGACTTTAGACAAGAGAATTTCCGAACTAACAAATCTTATCCGAAGCAAACCCGAAGACCAAAGTTCGAACCACAAAGTCCACAGAAAATTCATTCCAATCAGTGGGTATTCAAAATGCGGAGAAATTTCCAAAACCGTAACTCAAAAAATGTTCAAATTTTTTCAAAAATATGGAGAAAATGAAAAGAAGGATTCATATTTTTGATTGTACGAACACTCTTATAAACTCCGAGGCCGCTTATGAGCTAAACAAAATGAACACTGAGCTCTTTTATGTCATACACTAAGAAATTTTTTCCAATCTCAGCAACTTTCCCCCCAACCCTCGCAGCACTCATAAGTTTAGTACCAAAAAAACATATTTTTAAAAAATAATTTCATTTTATTGTTCGCCTGTCTCTGCTTAAGTCAATTTTTTTTGTGAAACTGCCAACTGTCATCTCACCTGCGTCGTTGAACTGCCCGCCCCGCCATCGCGCGTCGCTGCCTTCGTCGCCAATTGAAGACAAAGTGTAGTTTTGACAGTTTGAAAAATTCATGCATCTTTCACAAAGTTGTTTGTGACAAATGTGTAATGTCGAATTACACGCATTAAAACTGTACTAAAGTCGCTTAAAGACAGCAATAACAACAACAATGATAAAATAGAGCATTACATTATCGTTCGGTGGCCGCCATTGTTGTCAAATTGTACGAAAGCGAAAGTTGCAGGTGTCGAAATGTCAAAGCATTAACATTGACCTCTGCACCCGCGTTTCGTGTAGCCCTTCAAAAATGTGTATGTATGTGATGCGCTTGCTGAAAAGTGAAAATGTACACTCAGTCAAATGTGTTGACACCGAGAGATCATGAAGATTGTCGTCTGTCGCCAGCTGACGCCCGGCGTATGCCGGCTGTAGGTGCTCTTTGCTTGTTGTGTGAATTTTTGATAAATGACGAAAGCTTTTAGCGTTTTATTGTCTCACGAACTGACAGTCGGAAGCTGGCACAATCTGCAGCATTTAGATATTTCATTAATTTATCGTTTAGCATTAATATTTTATTCATTCCTGTGTGAGGTAGAAGTCATAAATGTTGTTGACAGTAATAAATACTTTGACATTGCAAAGTGGAAAAGGTATTGCTGCTGCCTTGAAATTGTAACGGAGATAACATCTGTTGAGTATTCAGCTTAGTTTGTTGAAATATTGATACAGGTTGAGGAAGTGAAGAATTATTTAAACACAATTAGTCTGATTCCACAAGCAGCAGTTATATCCAAGGTATATGCATATGCCGCTGACCATGGGAAACATTCAGCTGTCGGATTTACTAATCCGAAGCTGGCCGAAGCTCATATAATCCCTCGTTCCTATTCCCAAAAAACTAGTACAGTCGATTCTCAAAAGATTTTCTTGAGCCGATTTTTACCAGCCATAGATAGGAACTTGTAGTTAACACTTGGTGACGGGTCTGGGTCATCATTTGAATGCATAACATCTTCCAAACCAATATCCCTAAGCTTCTAGCGAGTCACTATTGACGTGTGTGGGCTGGAGTGATCTTGATGGAATACAATTCCTCCCAGAGCTGGCGTCTTCTGGGCGATTGCTTTATCAGTTTAAGTTCCGAGTTAACAATTTGGCCGTAGGAGACCACCTCATTGTATATTATTCCTTGCCAAAACCGCCAAGGACAGCCAATCCCGGCTTAGCCACCATTTAAAGCGGACCAACAGCTGTATACCTTACGAACTGACCGATCAAAATCAAGTTCTTGTATGGAATGTTTTATATTTGTGAAGTGTAATGTAGCCTCGGTGCAACCGAAGTTAACGAATTTTCTTGCTTTCGATAACATATACATATGTAAACTTACATGCATATAGTACATTCAAACCTATAAAAATATATCAAGCGATATCTGAAAATTGAAAATGTGTTATAAACTACAGAGCGGCAATAAATTCGCCCGCACGTATACGCCATGGCATACAAATATGCCACAATTCCCTTTTGTGCCATGTGTCGGCGGGCGACAAACGACAGCCTATTGCGCAGGCAGTAAATGAACCGCTCCGTCGTTAAACTGAAAACGGACTCAAATAAATGAAATCAATAAAAAGCAGAAAAAATAATGGCAATAACGAGAATAAATATACAAATCCGCTTCCTGCGTTGAGCAGATATTTGCTCACGCATAAGGATACACCTGCCGTGTGAAGGCAGGAAGAATATAAAATGGAGACATATAGCTGTACATATAAACTTATATACTAGCGTGGGTCAAAACACACGAATTTTTGTTTTCGCTTAATACGCTGAAATTAGATTCTTAAACATCGCTAAGAAAGTCTCTCCAAGTATGAACTCTTAATAGTAACCAGAGGGTCCTTCGCCTTGTAGTTTATCATATTTTATTTACTGTCAGTTAGAAAAATTCAGATCTTGCTTGCACTTACTTGAAAAAATATTTCGTTTCTTAGTTTTATAGGAAATTGAATTGAAATGTTCGAGTTTTTAGACCCACCCTAATAGATACATCTGCATATATATTCATATATTACAAATTGAAAAAGTATGACTCCTTATTACGGTAATTTATTGCCTGTCAAATATAAATTGCTTTTACAACGCAACACACTTTCCAGATATCAATATTTTTTCCGACTATATATCGGTCAATTTAAAGAGAGTGTTATACTTCAGTAAAAAAGTAGCCAAATATTGCAGTTGGTGAAAGTTAAAAGCTCAATTGCATACGAAATTCAAAACGTGGAGGCTCAAAGTAAAGCTCCACACTAAAATTGCATAATGTGAAAGCTTTAATAAAAAGGCTCAACTTTTTCTGACCTGTTGGACATAAAAATGTCTTAATTTATTAATTTTGGCAACCTGATATATATTCTCTGCATACATATCGGAAGTAAATAATGTAAAATAAATCAAATTATTGAGCTTTGTGATAACTTTAAGCAACAAAAGCTGTATGATTGCGTGAAAGCTTTGGGCAACTTTCCTTCGATATCACTAATGTAATAGTCGGTACCATACTGCGCCCAATTTCAACTCAGTATCGTATTTCTTACCTTTGCCATGGTGAAAAAGCTCTGAATTCGATGTAGGCTCTTCTTAGCTATAAGTTATACTATAAGTAGTATTTCTAGCGTATTTTGCGCTAGTTGGGCGTTTTAGCATTTTCTTTGACATTTTGAATAAAAAAAAGCTTTGTGAAAGCTTAGTAATTTTCCAATGCATATTTTTTTTTATTCTTACAACGATATTTAAATTTTGCATTTTTTGCATTATTTATAGCGAAAGCTCTTACAAATTCATGAATGCTAATTTTGAAATTCAATCAAAAGCTTTACATATGTGGAATGAACTTTTATCATTGCTTCAAAAATATAATAACGATTACAATTAAGCTTATAAACAAAAGCTTCCTTTATTAAAAAAAAAAAAAAAAAAAAAACGAAAGCTCGGTAAAAGCTCAGTGAAAGCTCTGCTTCTTAGCTTTTATTCTAACCTGCAAATTGTAGTTATTTGTATATTATAATATCATATTTGGTTTACTGAATACGTAATATGTATATTTTGAGTCTTCTTGATGATTTAAAAAATATTAATTTTCTTCCCACAGTTCAAAGTTTAAATTGAAGAAAAACTTGAAGAATTTTGAATATTTAAACTCTTTACGCAACATTTGTAGCCAAAAGTGCGTCTGTAGACGCTGTATGATGCACAAAGAAGATAAATTGTGGACCGTCGAAAGAGCACCCTTCACAGCACACATTCGCCACCTACACACACATGTGGCGAAAGCTCGTTAATTGCCGAGCACACCAACGGTATTTTGACGCCAAATTCCCATACAGCATTTAAGCTGAGCGGAAAATCGCCAGCTTCACGAATGTACAGTTTACGCGCTTTAACGCTTGTCATGCCCTCCGTAAATACCATGATGCTGCAGACAGGCAATTCGAAAATCCTTGTTTTCGTTTTCTTGTTTTCGTGCTTTTTTGGTATTTATTTATTTCGCTGTCTTTTAGCTTTTGTTTGGCCATTGTCAGAGCCAATTAAATTGATTGCATTTCTCTGCTTGTGATTAATTTTGTTACTCTTCCGCTTACAGCTTTAATTTCGGCGCAACTAACGGTTATTCGTTCTTCCGTTTACTTGTGAATCCAATAACTCGTTCATGTTCTTTTTTTTTTTTTTTTAACTACATATGTACTATATCCATTATGCTCTCTTTTTGTTCTATACTCTGGCGCCTGCTACTTTTATATAGTCTACTGGACTTTTATTTCAATTGTGTCTGAATTTTTAAGCTGCTTTCTGTATTTTATTTTTTCTTGAGATAAAAAGCAATGCAGCTTCGGCTGCAACTGTCAGTGTTAATTTTCGGTTTTATCTTCTCTTTGTTTACTAAAGTGATTAAAGGACTAAAAGGATTTTCTTCCATATACAAGTGTGAAGGAAAGTATAGTAGTTACCGAATAATACTACCTTAAAATATTAAAGTTGTAATTAATTTATTTGAACGAAATAAACTTGAAATATGCCTTACAGAGTTATGTGAACAAGTAACAAAATTTGTCACTTGTGTATATGTATATACATAGCTATCAACTAATAAAAACCCGACTTCTAAAGTAATTAAAACTGTGTGAATTTCTCAATATGGTTCTCATGACGGTTTTCGAGGAGCTGAAAATTACAAATAGTCTTTTCCTTCTTCTTCTTTATTGGCGTAGCCAAATACTCTGGGATAATATCATGAATTCAAGTATCTGCCAAGGGATGAAACATCATATAGAACAAAAATACTATGTTGTCATGAAAGACGACCCATTACCCACACCGATATCGAGTTGCCTTGAAGAAACTGAACTCAATAACGATCTGAAAGAATTTCTCTTATCTATTTTTTCAACAACGTACTATATAATTTATGGCCTTATTAAGGACCATATTCAAGAGAATTCTTTGTTATACATGCTACTATGTGTTCAGCCTTCATTATATTATATATATATTATTGTTATTATATTATATATTAATCTGATTTATTATACATTATTGTTAATGTTATATAATTTACTCGAAGTATACATTAAAAATATTTTGTTTCTTTTCCAGATTCTAATCGCCTACGCAGTTGTTCCAGAAGCAAAATCCGCTGGCTTGAAAATGTAAGTCTTCTTTTTATTAAAATATAATTTATTCATTTATTCATTTATTATTTATTCTTAAAATAGGGAAATTTAGAATATTCCTTTTAATTTTATTCAGGATCCGAGGGGGGTGTTCCCGTTGAAAATCCCAAAATCTGAGAATGTTAGTACGCTAATAAAAAAAATTTGACGAAAATTTTAGTTAGATGATAGATCGATTCATAGGGTCCGCTACTATCATGAAATCGGAGTGCGTAAAATAATTTTAATCAAAATTCATTAAAATTTACAGAGCAACATAAATACTAAAAGAATGTTGGAAGGAAAACCCTCTTTAGAAAAAATTCTAGAGGCGTTACTGATTTTATTATAGCAATTTGACTTTGAAGATATATCCTCAGTTCGAGTCTATCTGCTGAGATGAAATAATGTGATATTGGATAAACAATCTACTATGAGCAAAAAATAGTAAGACTTATTCTTCAAAATCTATGTCGTCCTCCTCCAAGTAATCCCCTTGGTCATAATACACTTGTTCCAACGTTTTTCCAATCCTCTAAACAGTTTTTGAAGTCCATTTCCGTAGTAGACTTCAATGCGTGAGTCACGTTTATTGTTTTCAATTGACTCAAAACGGTTTCCTCGGAACGGTCGCTTGAGTTTGTTGAAAAGCGAGAAGTCGTACGAAGCTAAATCAGGCGAATAGGGTGGTTGCGGCACGATATTAGTTAAAAATTTGGCGAAAAACTCACGAAGAATCAAAGCATAATACTGAAGCTGTATTCCTTGTTGACAGTTTGGTCGGACGGAAGGAGTTCGGAGTGCACCACTCCTCCATAGTCGAAGTAACCCGTCAAATAACCTTTATTTTTGACCTGCTTTGACGTGGTTTTTTCGGCTTCGGCTCACCTTTGTCACGATATTCGGCCGATTGATCGTCTGTTTCCGGGTCGTAAGCATAGATCCAAGACTCATCGCCAGTAATAATACGTTTCATGACATCTTGGTAGTCGGAAAGCATTGTTTCACAGACGTTAACGCGATGCTGTTTTTCGAAAAAATTTAGTAATTTTGGAACCAATCGTGCTTTCACTTTTCTTGGGCCTAAATGGCCTTTCAAAATGGTTTTCACTGATCCTTCCGATATTCCAACGATGCCAGTAAGATCTCTGACTGTTAATCGTCGATTCTCAAGCACCAATTCCTTTATTTTATTGACGTGTTGATCATCAGTTGATGTTGATGGCCGTCCTGGACGTGGTTCGTCGTCAACGCGTTCTCGACCCTCTTTAAATAATTTGTACCAATCGGAAAAACTCGCGACAAACAGTTATCAATGAAGCCCTTTTCTCACATTGTGAACGTTTCGGCACCACAAATTTTATTCTTTGATCTTTGTGAAATCCTTTGAAGTTTGCTTTGTAAAACTTTTTCGGTTATTAGAGCCTAAAAAATTTAACATTTATCGGTATCATCCGATCGAGACAATAACTGTAAATATGTTTAGTGTTTTTAGCCTATGCAACATATAATGATGAGATCGAAATTCTCATAACTAAATGATTTTTACTTTGAATAACTGAGACTTTCAACGCACTCAAGTAGCTTCAAAAAAAAAGCTTATTTTATTTTAAGTCAATTTTTCCTTTTAACTGCAATTAAGTGGCAACATCGCATGCTAATATTTGCACATTTTTGGAATCGAATCTTTTATATAAACGAAAATGCATTTTTTATTTGAATATTACTAAATCTACTGCAAAATTTAATAGGTGTGGCAACTCTGTTCGTTATAATATCGAAATACAACAATTAAAAAAATTCAGAAGTTTTCCACTTCTTCTAAAATAATTTAAAATGTAGAATTTTTTTCATATTTTTTTCCATTTAAAGTGATATGGCAATACTTACAGTACAATATTACAACTTTAGTAAAGCCACTTTTGACCTATCTGATGTAATATCCGCTATTAACTTCCACTGCTTTGCACTGATTCTACACCGCCCATCAAATCCAATTATTAAACCATTACATTGTTGCTATTGTAAATAGGTACCAACACCAACGAAAAGCCAGTAAAATTGTGTAAAATAGTAGCAGTGAAAAATTGCATTTCAAAACCGAGCATGTCAACGGGCAAACGAGCAACAAAAGATAGCCATCGGAGCTTCCTTTTTGCGACAACGAGAATGACAAGCGAAATGCGCACGAACAAAAACACTTACGCAACAACAAACAAAGTTTAGCAGCACAGTGTTTGAGCAGCGACACTTCGAGCCGCACCTCATATTACTTAACAATTTTGTTGTTGTTGGAATTTGCTTAGATCTCCTCGCAGTTTTCGTTTTTTGTTTCGTCTATGAAGCCTCTAATGCTTTCATTTTCCAAATTGAATTCTAAAATAAACGCCAAACGCTTTGTTCGACTTCAACGGCTGCGTGTAGCACTTGTTATTGTTGTTGCTGCTGCGCGCTTCGTCAGTTACGCGTCGCGCCACAGCAGCGCCGATGGCGACGCGCCACGCAACATCTAAAAAGACAAACAAAAAGTACCAGCGCCCTGAGAGGATGACATAAATTAGATTAGCAACATGAACGCGCCGCGCCACAAACAAAAAAAAAAAAACGAAAAACAAGAAGAAGAAGTATAAAAAGCGAAAGTAACGTCAGAACATAAGCGTGTCGCAGGCGCGCTGCCGAAACAGCAACAAAATTGCCGCAGCACCAACAAATCGATATCAAATCGAAGCTCAATGAATCAAATTGTAACAACATATTGTTGTTGTTGTTGTAGCTAATGTTTCGCGTGTGTGCGCGCGCGGATCGCTGAATGCTTTTCGTCGATTGCTGTCGATCGCTGCGTGCAGATTGTCGGAAATTTATGTGGATAATTGAGTGAACAACGCGGCGCCACCAACTCGAAACAAGCGACAACAACAACAAAACCTATGTGTGTTGTACATAAATGACTGACTAACCCAGCGCGCCACAAAGCGACCAACCTTCCTACCTACGCGCCTACCTGAACACCCCGGACCAGTTGACAATCGCGCTGGTATTTTGGGTTGCGGCAGCGTGTTTAACACTCGCCGCGCTCGATTGGACAAATTGAATATCGCCAGTTAATTCATTATTTTATTCGTTTTCTACTTTTGGGTCGCTTATTGGCAGCGCTGACCTATAGTATTGGCATTTTTATTAGATAATTAATTACAATTAGCTTATGCAAAAGCAGCTGAGGATGCGCCGAGTCGCTTGGTGGGGTGTAATTATTCAAAACGTGAACTTTTAAGAGTGAGCTTACTCATTGCAGATATGTGGTGTGGCTTATGGCTCTGTTATGTGTATGGGCAAGTTTTTGCATTTTAGTAAGTTAGGTTAGGTGAAAAGGTGGATCATGTTACAAGCGCACACAAGGTTCTCATTTGGACAACTTAGAATGCTCGTGCGTTTGTGTGCCATGACCCTAAAGACACTCATAACGAAGCCCTTTCAGCCTACCACAAATTTGTTTAGGTGGCTAATATAAATTTCGGCTATCTCTCCTGTTTCGTAGAAAACGAACTTCTTCTTTATTGTCGTAGATACCGCTTAGCCGGATATAGCCGAGTTTACAATAGCTCGCCAGTCGTTCTTCCTTTTCGTTGTTGGGCGCCAATTGGAGTGAATGCCAGGACTCGGCGGCGGAGTCTCTCTCCCACCACGAATCCCATACCAAATTATCGCTCCTTTATGCGCCCACTGTAGCAAATACCACAAGGACCTACTCGTCACAGTCCTTGTCTCGTCCATCGCACCTGTTGGACGGCGGTGATGTCAACATTTACTGTTGCGAAGACATCAGCCAGATGGACAGCGGCACCTTCCCAATCAGGAGACCGGATATTCCAGTTAGATGCCCTTAAATCGTAATCCTTAATGCGTTTGCCATGGTCGTAATCAAAAGAGGTGTCTCTCGTCCGAGGCTGTGGTTTGCTTTCCATGGAAGGCGTTTTTTACGTTTGATTTAGAAAAGTATTTTGCAATATGCGTTCTACAAATTTCAAACCGCATGTAAGCCAGAGTCTTTTTTGTATCAGAAACGTTTTCAGCTTTCGTGATATTTTCGGAGCTTCGTCATCGCCAAGAAGCGATCGCTTTTATAATGTACTTTGAGCTGAAATCTATATACAATAATAATTTTAAAAAACTTCTTTCAGGTGAAGTCATCAATCTGCTTGAGCTTTGACAGAGCTTTTATAGAAAATAATATGAGCTTTCTGAGACTATATAGATATACATATGTAGCTTTACCTCCAGCACTGATTTATTTGTCCAAATATCGCATATTTTTGCGACAAAAAAACTCCAAGTTCACCTTTCATTATCTCTGACTTAACATCTTTCTATAACCATTGGATTGAGGTTAGGTTAAATTGGTAGTTTTGGTTCTTTGCGATCCTTTAGAATGCCTGCGCTTGACGCGAATTTGAACAGACTCTACGGCCTCACTATCGATACCTCCACCAGCGTATCATATCATAGCACTGTTTCCCTGGTGCTTTACTCTAAACATTTCCTTCAGTCTTCTCGATCTGTCAACCTCATTCTGTGTGAGTATGCCGCCACCAGACAGTGTTCGCAGTTAGTATTCCGATCATTTTTCTACAGTCCTTCTACCGAGGACCATTGGATTGAAGTCGTCATCTGGTATCGAGAATGTATCAGAAGCTTAGCTTTGAAGGTTTATAGAATAAATTAGAATTGTTATTGAGGTGAGCACTGCGACCTGAAGTCTGTTGTACCCTCCGCTCTTTCAACGGACTCACATCCGCCCAGCATGCCTAAAGTTAGCAGCCCGTATCTAATCCTGTCCACTCCTTCCTCGTTACGGAACAGCTTTTTTATGATGTGCGGACCCTACAAGATAAAAAGTTCCGGCTTAGAAGTTGTTGGACTATTGCCGTCGAGTTTATTGGTCCTCTCTCTATATTTTTCATAGTCTTCTTCAATCAATATTTGGAATATCTTTCTATATTTACTTATATAGTTTTGTCGATTGTAGTAGTGTAATCAAGTAGGTTTGTTTGTATTTGGTTAAGCTACACGGTACTCCTCTTTTCGTACTCTTACAACATGTTCCTACAGACTATGATATTTTTATTTATAGCTTTTTTACGAATATGGAAATCCGAAGTTTCTTCGATGGCGATACTCAGAGAGGGGAACATGCTTAGGGCTTTTTGAGTGTAAAACAGCTTTCGAAAGCAAAATTTTTAGCTCCAATTTTTCGATTTATTCAAAATTGTTGTTATTGGAGGCTAAAAGTAAGAGATGACTAGCAAATCTGGTCGAAGGCGGAGAGTGAAAAGACAACTGCGGTTTCGAAGAGTTGTTTATGGTTGACGAAGGAGAAAGAAAAAATTCAATTTGAAATTCTGCTAGCAATCGAATTGAGTTCAGGCGTGTTAAGTATTTCTTATTTTTAACCTCAATTAGCTTGACATTTTTTTGATAAGGGTGCCGCAGCGCAACGGCCAACTAATAGACCAAGAATGCTGGTGGGCACACATACTTACATGTACTCATGATTTTATATACATGGCAAGCTAACGTGATGACTCTTCTATTCTCCAGCTTTGTTGTATCCAAGCAATTGGTCTCTTAGAAGCCCATAAAAAGTACCGCAGTGAGATTTACTGCCTACTACCGCCAGCACTTCATTGCTCGCCGATTGGAATTAAAAGAAATGCCACAGCAATTACCGCAAATGCTGCGGCCACCACAACAACAACTGCAATACCACTTAGCGACAATCGGCAGTAATGAACCACAATGTTTCCGAGTAATGGTGTATGGGAATGTCACCGCCCAGCAACCTTAGAAATTTCCCAATCTATGCAAACAGATCTGCTGTGTTGTGGTGGTCGTGGTGCAGATCGTGCGATACGAATGCGCAGCTGCGGAGTGCACGAGCAAGCAAGAGTCGCATTTATAAAGAAAACAGTGAAAACTGAAAATAAAAAGTGAAAAGTTTTTTCCTCGCTGTGCTGGAGCGCCTTTGCTTGGCTGCGTGAGGCACGTGCAGCGGTTTTTTCCCCATATTTTTCTTTTTCTTTATTTTTTTCGTATTTGACTATTGTCTCTTCATTTTGTTGTTATTAGCTTTGCTAATGCCCAGCAGATAAGCGAACTTCTACTTATTGTTCTTTACTTAGCTTCTATTGCTTGCAAACTATTCTTCAAGACTTCGTGCATACCAATATATGTGTGTATGTGTGCTGCCCATATATACTCGTACATCTTCGCGCGCATTGGGCAAACGTCTATTATCTCTTTGGGTCAAGATAAGATTACAAACAATTGAGCTCAACCCCGACGCGCACACACAAATCCCAACAGTCACACTAATGGATGTCCAAGGCAGCAGAAGCCTATTGAGGACGTCGTTGCTGGCTGAGGCACAGTGTGTCGATTTTGATAAGAGTTACGACACATTTGCTTTATTATTTTGAGGAAATATTAGAATGTACCTTTAGACTCACCGAAAGTTCTTACTTGCGGGAGTACCGATCCGCTCCCATTCTACCGATTACGGCTCTAGGGTGCCTTTCCTTGTTAGCTCATCAGTTTTACAATTTTCTGCGATTCCGCTGTGGCCTGGCACCCATACCAGTTTTATCAAAAATCCATTCGATGCGGTTGATAGCGAGGTTAGACAGTCTTCGACCAGCCACTGTAAATGTGTTCAAGGTTAGTATCGCCGCTCTGTTATCTGAGTGGATAATCACTTGTCTGAAAGAGGTTGCACTCCGGTGGAGTAAATCTACTGCAACTTTAATGGATGCAGCCTCGTTCCGGAAGCCACTGCAATAGTCAGGAAGTCTGAAACAGGAGTTGATAGAGAGCTCTCGACAGTACACCTTTCCACCAACTTTCCCAGAAAGCTTTGACCCATCCTTGAAGAAGCTCTCTGCCCCTCTCCAGCAACGTCTTCTTCTTACCCACAACTCCCTTACCTGTATGAGGGTTGAGAAGAAGCCGTCCGAGTGCGGTTTGGCAACTCCATAATCCAAGTGCTCCAGCAGAAAGTAAAAGTAAGTGAGGATTTTCGAGTGTTCAGACCCGTGTTCTTTTAGAAACAACCCTGACTCTCTGAGTTTATTTGCCGCTTTCGCAGCCATACACCTTCCGGCGATGTCCACGGGCACCTAAACACATAAATACATTATAGTAGTCTGCGATGATCTTAGGTATTACTTCTAAAACGCTTGAAAATAGCTTTTTCTTACAAAAACTCATCGTCATATTTGCTTCTTCTGGTCTATTTACTTCTTCCGTTCATTTTCCCTAGAAGCTCATACATTACTTTGGACCAATGTTGTAAAAATAGAAGAAACCCTTCATTTTCTTTTTCTGTCTATTTTCCTTGGACGGTCATGCATTAATTTGAACCACTGTTGGAAGATTACAAGAAACCCTTCATGAAAACCTCGCCTTGAAAAGTTTCAACTTAACTAAAAGCGATCTGAAGTTGCCTCAACTTAACTTTAAAAGGCTTTCCGGCTCCTAAGCTCACATATAGAGAAGCAGAAAATGTGTTATGGTTCGATAGACTCCGATATCTGACAATAACCTTTAATGATACTTTAGCTTAAATGTTCAAAGCTGACTTCTGTGTATGTTATTTTCGGTTACTTCTTTCTGAGATGCCTTAAAAACTTCCAAACGTAGAAATTCCTAAAAATAAAAAAAGGAAGTTCTAAAGATCATCATAATTCAAATTAATCTGAAGTGAAGCTGTTTTCAACCACTGTATATTTACATATGTACATAAATATAAACAATGTATGTATCCATGTATCTCTATTTACCTACGGTGACTGATCCAACAGTCAGTCCAACACAATTTCGGCATCAATCTTGACATTTGGCACTCTCTTCACTTTTAGGCTATTTAAATAGCTACTTAAAATAATTTCAAATTTGAAAAAATGAGCGCTTACGCTTCTTACCCCGTGCTCACGCCTCTATTGTGCTTCTACTGCCCGAGCGTTAGGGATTTCGTTCGTCTCTGCAGAATTACTTACCGTTTTATCTCTACACATTTACATACCAATATATTACATATGAATGTTAAATAGTATGTGCTGTTGTTGTTGTTGCGCGACCGCAACATCTTTAGCTCCAACAAGCGTTGTTACTTACTTACCTCATTCACTTAGCGCTGAACTCTTTGCTTGCCTCCGCGCCATTGTCGCTCCATTGTCACTTTTAATGTTAATGACGATCTAACACTCGAGATAAGTGTGTATGTGTGTGTGTACTGTCGTGCAAAGTAAATACATATAATGATTACTTGAAGTTTTTAAGTAACAAAGCGCTGCCAATCGGTTGAGCGTTCGCTGCGCGGTGTGCAAAGGTGGTGGCTTCTTGGCTCTTGGCTCTGGTCGCTTTTGGCTTTTTATTATGTGACTACTATTTTCTTTGTCTTCAGTCTTTGCTCTTATTGCTGCTTGCTGTTATTGTTGTTGTTAGTGTTGTTGCTGTTGTGGCTTTGTCGTAGTTCACCTCATCTCTTGTAATTTAATGCTTTGACGCACGTGCGCTTTGTGTTTCTTTCAATTAATTCTCCAATTTTTTCGGTTTCTTCAACACAAGTCCGACTTGCTTTGCATTCGCTTACTTGTTACTGTTGTTGCACTACGCTTATTATCTTTATGTTGTTACGTGTTGTTTTAATTTGTTTGTTGTCTTTTTTAAGTGCTTTGTTACTAGTTGCCACTGCTATTGTTGTTGTTGTTGTCCGCTTGATATTATTTTCATTTAATTTGTCTTAAGAATTTGTACTACAACTTAATTAAGTCTTCTGCCTTTGGCGACGCTTTAATAGCTGACATTTGAGCGTGGAATTTTTTTTTTTTGGCGAGTGGAGTATATAGTGTATTTTGGACTCGGATTTTTTTATTTTTTCATTTTGTTTATTATGTCACACTCGTTACATAAAAAAGTATTGTCATAGTAAAATTTGTATTAGAGTAAGGCGGAGTACTGGATATTTAGCCCCTATCACGGTCATTAAATTTAATCCCGATCCCGTTCATTAATTCTCAGATACATAAGTATATCGTAGCAATCTACAAAATCAGTGAGTTTTTCCATGAGCAAAGAGTAGTTAAGCTCCATTAAGTAGCTCATCTCATTAATTTGAGAATACCACACGGAAATATTATTGAGGGCATATTAAAAAGAGAGACAGGAAGAGGTATCGAGAGAAGAAGTGGAAAACATTTCAATTTGGTGTCCCTAGTTCGGTATCAAGCTTCAGATTTATCTGAAAATATAGTAACTTTCAAGTTTTTCCAAATATTCTAATGTGGTATTCACTTATCCTGGTAAATGGTGATGGTTTAAATGCCTACGAATTGACTCAAGGTTTCCCCGTTTTACAAGGAGCTGAATTAACATGGTGGTTGCGAAAATTTGGCGAAAAACTCTGGAACCAATTGTGGTTTCCCTTCTTTTAGGTCCAAATGATCTTTCAAAATTGTTTTCACTGATCCTTCTCATATTCCAACGAAGGTATTAAGATCGTCGATTCTCAAAAACCAACTTCTTTATTTTATTTACGAGTTGATCGTCTGTTGGTGTTGTGATGGCCGTCCTGAACGTGGTTCATCGTCAACGTATTCTCGACCCGCTTTGAATAATTTTTACCAATCAAAAACTCTCGCTCGCGACAAACAATTATCGCCGAAGACCTTTTCTAACATTCTGAACATTTCGACACCAGAAATTTGGTTCCGCTCACAATATTGAAAGGAAATTTTTTGCCGAATGCACTCTATGTACTTCATAAAGACAAACGTATGCTAAACACTAATGACTAGTTTGATGTGGCATGGCACGGTCTTCGTTATAATGGATTAATCTATCCGAGTTCTGAGGTCGGAACTACAAATTGAGAAAAATCACGTTCCTTATCTCCAACACTTCACTCTTTGTGAAACTAATAGCCGAATCCGAGTAAAACAATTTAGGTATAATCAAAAAAAGTGGTATTAAAAAGTAAAATAAATTATAAAAATGTGTTTATTACGGAATATTGTTAAAGATTAAATTAAAAAGAAAAAGAAGAAAGAAAGAATATGGTACACTCTCATCTAAAATCCCAACCGAAAGTAAACCAAAATCCAGATTAAAAGTTCAATATTGTCATTTAATACTTTTATCTAATTGCAACAACCACTCGAGCATGAAGAGCAAGGACAAAGAAAAAGAACTAGCAAATTAAAAAATACTAAAGGAGAATCTTAAGTGAGTTGTAGCAATTGAAGCGCCACTTGAAAAGCAAAAAGAAGAAATCAAAATAATGAAGCAAGTATCTGCAAGTTCAACCGAAAGAGTACACCAAAACTGGGGTGAAGCGACTCTATGCTTAAACTGCTACTTGCTGTTTACTATTTACGGGTGAAAATCAAAGGGACAGAGGTATTTCACTCACAGTTGGCTAGCTGTGCCGAAGGACGGCTAAATTGACTTTTCACTCGGCCAGTCGCCATCAGCTTGGACGAAGACGCGGTAATACCGGCTGACTCTTCGCCATCTTCTTGGCTGTACGTATAGTCCTTGTTAGATTTGTTTTTATGTATCTTTTGCAACTGTTGTTACCCACAAGCAAATCCATTATTGCACTGTTAATTGACAAAATTACGTAATTTATAATTGGCATTGAGAATCTTAGAGGAGGTGATAACTTAGCGTATAAATTTTGTAGTGGGCGTTTGATGGCTTATTTTGGGAAGGAATTGCAAGCATTTTGCGCTGATTGCCACTCTTCGTTTTTGGTATTAAACTTTACTGTTATAGAGTTTCGTAATTGCTTACTTTGGTAATGCAAGATAATTTTAAATGTTTTCAGTTGAATTTTGCTAAAGAGTATAGAATTCTATTCTAGGACAGATAGTCACCGAACGAAGGTAATGTTGGCTGTTTCGTGGGATTTCAAAAGGATCGTTTATTTTGAGCTTTTGCCCGACAATAACACGATTAATTATGTAGTGTATTGTAACTAGTTAGACAAGTAATATATTCAGTCAGAAGAGGCTGCAATTAATCAATAGAAAAGATATAGTTTTCACCAATAATCCGCGATCACATACAACATGAATGACTCGCCAAAAAGCTTTTACAGTTTACAGGGGATGTTCTACCACACACGCCATATTCTCCATATTTGGCAACTTTAGACTATAACTTGTTCCGGTCTCCGCAATTTCTTTAATTGACACGGTATATTTAGGAAATTTTGCATATATTATTATCCAAGGCGTGGTTACAATCTCTCTAGAAATTATTCAGATCGGACATCCATAGCAGGCACACAAACTAATCGATCAAACTCAAGTCTTTGTATGGAAAACTTTTACATGATTTAGTGGTTTGAACTGAAAAATTTGTTCGGTGATTGGTCTGTTGCTTTTGTCAAAAATCCTTAGCTAATTTTGTGAAGATAAAATCTCTTGACCGCTCTATGCTTAACCTTTTCGCAGAGCAACTATCTTGTTTAGTGTTCCTATAAATTCATCGATATTATCCGTATCTGAAGGACCAGTCTAAATAATTATTTGGAATAGTTATAACGGTTTGGTTATTCGGTATTGTAACTGAAACGCAAAATACTTAATTATTCGTCAACATTTATTTGGTCACCTTGAAAGAGATCCCCACCAGATTTAATACACTTATGCCAACGACTTTTCGAGTGCTCGAAACACTTTTCATAAAGACCTTCGGGAATGGCCTTCAGTTCCATCAGCAAACTTTGTTTTATATATTTGATATTCCAATGATTGTTGACCTGTTTGCATGTCAAACTCATGAACCCATTGCCTTATCGGCAGTTATAATGCTTTCCATGAATTTGGGATCGTAATTCGCACGTTCAAGCATGTCCAAAGAGACCTATTTATGATACTACAAGTATTTTTGAAAAAAAAATCAGATTCATCGGGACGAGTTGAGCAAGAACGCGTTTTATATCCAAAATATCTGCCAAATCTTTCGAATGGACTCGCTAAAGATGTCGAGCTCTGCTGCCATCTCTCTAACACTACCATATTCTTCACTTTTATAAGGCTTTTTTTGGCAATATAAATAATAATTGAGTTTTTAACACACATTTTCAAAACATACTCCAAGTTTTTGGACTTAGTAGCATTAATACATACCCTTTAATGGCACTTGTGAGTTCTCAAATATAATACTTAGCATTAGAACTACCTATGTACTACGCCAAGTTTTTACCTGCATTTCGCTAAAACGACGAAAAAGACAATCGTGCGACTAATTGCAAAAGTGTTCAACGGAATGTAAAGAAGAAGCAGAAAACTATGTTATTAAAGCATATTCATACATACATACATACGTACAAATATAGTTATTAGGAAATAACACCCGCGCTCAAGCAACCAATATGGCGGGCAACTATGTATGGCAAACTAAAGAAATCCAAAGTTAAACTACTACTTAGTGAAGAAATAAATGGCAGTCGCTGCACAAAAGCTGAAAGAAGACATACGCTGCCAGCGGGGTGCATGACAGAAGGGGGGGCCATGTTTAAGTTAATAGCTGTGAGGAGGGAGATTTTACTTTAGTTGTCGCCTACGAGCGTAGGTGGAAATACTATATGCTTTTGAAAATATATGTCATTGCTGTTGTTGTAGTTTCACATCTCTGCAAACACATATGTATGTACGTGCGCATGGGAGAATGTGTACTATACTATGTATGCGTCGAACATTATGTTGGGAGGGGCGTTGAGTATAAAGTTGACCTCGCTTTACTTACAAAAGCACACAGATTAGATTTGTATTAGAGGCTTAAGCGTGCAATCGTAAAGCGTCTACGTTCAGAAATAGAAAAAGTAGAAATAAGTGGAACTAATGGTGGCGGAAGAAGATGTTTTGCTTTTGCAAAGGGTTGCCAAATGTAAGAAAAATGAGGTTTAGTGACTTTTTCAGATAGAGCAGATATACAAAAAAAAATAAAATTAAATTAAATATAACTGAATTTAAATATTTTCAAACATAACTCAAAAATTTTTTTTTTTCAAAATTTAAAACAGTGCAATTTTTTTTTTAGAAAAGAAATTTTTTAGAAAATTTTTTTTTAGAATTTTTTTTTTTTAAATTGCACTGTTTTAAAATTTTGAAAAAAAAAATTTTTGAGTTACATATGTTTAAAAATATTTAAAATGATATGTAATGATATTTAAATTCAGCTATATTTTATTTAATTTTATTTTTTGTTAGTTTTCAGCATATTTTTCGAGCTTTTGTATGTTTAGTGTCACCGCTTAGTTTAGCAAATCTCAAATAAGTATTTGTAATAATAAGCTTCACTCTCCAAATGCACTTCTTCCGCACAAACAACTTGTAATACAGTGCATTGGCAACCCTGTCGATATGTATAGCCTTAGCTAAACATCTTGGTGCCACCACACGCAATCGAAATTATCCACCCATTGCTTTATGGCTGCAGCAAACGCAAATGACCCGAGCCATGAAATGAAAAGCTAAATTAGCTAAAATTGCCTGTTAATTTAAAGATTATTACGTTGGACGCCCATTGCTTCATATGTGGAATGAAGAACTACTTTTTCAATATAAAATCTCAGTTATTGTTTATATTCTTGGCGCGATGATTTGCGTGTGCTTTTCTTGCGCTGAGATGGGTTTCTATTTTTTTCTAAACTTTGGTAAATAGACATATGATGATACAAATACTTACTCAAATATTATGGGAGGTCATTTTGAATAGTCGCTTGCTTTTGCCTGTGTATTTTTTGTTTTAAAGAACTTTATGGTATATACGATAGACTAACCGCAGCAGTGGTGATTCGCCTGGTTAAGGTTATAAAAATCTTAAATGAGGAAGACGTTTCGTTATGTAGCGAGAATTCGGAAATGTTTTTGTCGCAAGAACGAAAAAATGAATACGGGCTATGTAGGACATATTATGAAACTCATACATGAACATTAGAGATCATCAAAAGGGAAACACTCTTCAAAGAGGTCATATTGACAACTTTACGTTCATCATCTCAGTGAGTCTAATCGAAAAAGCATTCCTAAAAACCAAGAGAAAACAAAAAAAAATACAAAAAAACATATGCAAACATAAAAGAAGAGTGATTTATCAAGCTGCTCTCGTCATCTACATAGTATTTATGTTTTCTTTACCATATAGTTGGTGCCTTATTAAATAATTGTGTTCAAAAATGCGTTGTCATACCATTTTAGAAAATAACCATAATTACCACTAGAAGCAAGTACTATATGTATGTACTGTCACAGTTTACGCAGTTTTCTTCAGTTCACTGGCATGACTTTGCTATTTTGGCAATATTTTGAAATTGCTCATAATACCCTTTTCTGTTCGGTGGTAACTCTTTACTTTAATTCGAGAATTTAGCGTAAATAATGTGTTAATTATTTAATTTAAAACAAGACAAATGTTAACTTCGGTTACAGCAAAACTGCAGTGCAGTACACAAATAAAAAAAGTTCCATACAAAAACCTGAATAAACTGTGATAATTCAGAGGTTGTAGCATTGCCTGGAATATTATGCCATGTATGCCCAATTTTGTAAAGAAATCTCGGAAATTAATTAATTAATTCCGTAGAAGAACTTAATTTTTATCAATCTGTTCGTATGACAGCTGTAATCTATATTGAATCGATATGAAAACTCATGAAGCTTGTATCATTGCCTAGGATAAGATTCTATACCAAATTTCGTGAAGATATCTCATCAACTTAAAAAGTTTTTTTTACAGAACTTGATTTCGACCCTTGAGTTTATATGACAGCCATATGCTATAATAGTCCGATCTTCGGAGATTACATTACTGCCTTAGACAGATCGCAAAATATCGCATGAAAATGGTACTAGTTCACGTATATACAGACAAACAGGCGTACTTGGCTCACCCTTCATAAATGGTGATCTATTTCGAGATTCCCAACTTTTTACAAAAAAACCACATAAGCTTTTGTTTTTTTAAACAAGTCTATCCGTTGAGTACAATTTTCGATGACTCGTTCGAGCATTTCGATTGGTAACTGTCGTATCACCAATTTTTCAAGATATAAGGACCGATGATTCTAATGGCCCACAATCTACACCAAACCGTTTGTTCTGTTTCTGGATAAAATGGTAGTTCTTGAATCTCTTCAGGTTGCTCTTAGTCCCAAATGCGACAATTTTGCTTATTTACATACCCAGTGAGCCAGAAATGGGCCCTATGGCTGAACAAGATTTGACTCGAAAGCGTCTTATCTTCTTGGAACTTTTCAAGAGCTCAAAGAGCAATACGATGTCCCTTGGAAATGTCGAGCGGTTTTAAATCTTGCACAAGCTGGTGAAAAAAGACTATTGAAAAAAGTACCTGTATCACCCGTTATTACTGATTTTTTTTGTTGATATAAGTAAGCATGATCCCTAAAGCTAAAACACAAGTTATCTGTAAAATCTAAAAAATCGAGCGAAGTAGTCTGAAAAAAATTAGTTAATGAACCGTTATTTAATCAGTTATCGTTAAAGATGGCATGATGAACGTGAAAACCTTATTTTAGACGGGTTTGATTTTCTTCAGACATTTTTTTGGTATTATAAAGTACCTGTCTAGAACTATCCAAGTGTGCTCATTCCGGAGAAAAGCCAATATCTGACGCAGCTGTTTTAATAAAAAATTTTATTACAGAATATGTACGCTATTGAATTGCGTACAAAAATTGTTCATAGACCCTTAGAAAGATTGTTCTTTGCTTCGGTGGAGTACTACTGCGGTTTCCCTCATATCAACATATTGAACAAAAAGTTTGGCATTAAATCACCTCAGCAATTAAAGTGAAAATTATACAACAACCAAGTATATTTCTTCATATTTTTCAATTGCCCTCCAACAGTTAATCTGCTCCATGCATGTCCACATACACACCCATACATGTCAGACGGGTAACGCCTCTGCATATCACCAGCCTCATCTGCGCTGCGGCAAGTGACCGCCTTTGAATTACTTTAGATTATTAGATTGAATGGAATTATTGCGTGGCTACAATTTTTTTTATTTTATTTAATAATTTTTTTGTGTTCTTCTTGTTGTTGTGCTGCTGCTTCGTTGGCGACAACGTCGCGGTAATTGAATGTAATTGAGAGCGTCTTTGATGTGTCCATGAAGCACAAAAGAATAGGCCGCAGCAAGATGCGTGCTTTTTAATTAAAATTTTACATACAAACAAACGTAAAGTGTATATATGTAAGTAGATGTTGTGTGTGCGTGTTGATTTGCTTTAACTTGAAAACTATTGCGTAACAGCTTACAAGCGCCGAGTGGCGTGGCAAATTCGAAAAGGAATTTTTAGATTTTTAGTCGCATATTTTGCTCGGACGCGCGTGCTTTAGTACAGCACATGCACACACATACAAACCTACATATACTCACATACACTACATACTTGTAAATTCAGCTAAGCTTTTTCATTCGATTTTTTCCGTTTTTTTTTTTGTTTGCCTTGTTTGCTTGTTTTCGGTTTTCCTTAGCCATTAAAGTTGGGCAAAAATGCACTTGCCACCAACTGGGGCACGCATACAATTGGGTTAATGTGCAAAACGCTGCACATAAAATTATTTTTACCAAAGAAATATAGCTTTTTGTAAACATTTACGAGCGAAATGTGTGTTGAAAAGATTCTTTTTCAAGGAAAATGCATAACTATGCGCTAGTTAAGTACACACATCTGTGTAGTGTCTGTATGTATGCATGTGTCTGTGTGTTTTATATTTTTTCGCAACAAAGTAATATTGATTTGCTGAAATGCTTGTGTGTGTTTGGCCAAAAATTTCAAATTTGAAATCACATAAAATGGAAAAACATGCCAAGCTAAGAGACCCCTGTAAAAGCTTTGACTCACTGCTGAAATTTCGATCCATTTGGAGGCTCCCCACTTTTTTAAAGAAAATACACAGATACTTCAAATTTAATGTGGAATGTTTATTATCATTCTAAAGAACATTCTTTAGCATTTATTTTTTTTAAATTATCTCTTTCAAACGTTGGCCGCGGCTACGTCTCAGATAATCCGTTGAGTCCCGAATTCGAGCATTCCGACTGGTAACTGGCGAGTGACACACGTAATGTTTTGCTCCAAAGCCTGAATCAAAGCGCATTGTCCGCATAGACTTTAGAATTTACCTATCCCCACAGGAAAAAGTCTAACAGTATAACCGACCCAAAACGTGAAATTATCTGCTCTTCAAAGTGTTCAGCTATCCTGGCACGATGGCGGTAATGTTCTCACCGGCATCATTTTTGAAAAAATATGGTTCGTTGATTACACTGGTCCACAAACCACATGAAAGCGTTGTTTTTTCTGGATGAAGTGACAGCTCTTCAATCTCTTCAGGTTCCTTTTCGACGGAAATACGGCAATTTTGCTTGTTCACGCATCCATTGAGCCAGAAATGAACCTTATCGCTGCACAAAATTTGGTTTAAAAATGACGGACCTTCTTGGAACTTTTCAAGAGCCCACAGAGCCTTTAACTCAGTCCGAGTTGCTGCGGACGGCGCCGAATCGAGTCTCTGCAGTCTTCGAGATATTTCATTTATTAAAATAATACCTAATGGACTGATTTCGGGATGTTGACTTCTAATATCAGCAGATGACATTATTTTCGGTTACTGGCTTTAATCAAAAAGTTCAAACACGTATTTTCGAGATTATATAAACATTTCTAGATTAATTTCCAGATCAAGAGAGGTTTGAATAATTCAGTTTTTTTCTGTATAAAAGAAGTTTTATATTAATTTAAAATGGTTACTGGATTTGGATATTATTCAAAATTGGAAACCGGCATTTTCGGAACTTATTTCGGTATCAATAAAATTCGAATTTCGAATTAATTAAAATTTCTTCCATCTATTTGACCGTTCCACCTCCACCTCCTGTATGACAAATGAAGTAGCCATGATCTCTTCTACTTATTCCGAGGTTATTTCACCCATCGCGTGTTGTTATTGCATTATGCTGGGTAGGGTTTCTTGAGACAAAGAAACACGCTTCCCATGCCTCACGCATCTTTCCGAACCGCTTACAGAAGATCCTCGGCCGCCTTTTGATCTAGAGGATATAGCTTTGGCCTCCATCTTCTTTGATGGACTTCGCCACGCTTAACACCCTCCCTTTGCTAGTTCGCACGTCCGGATTCTGTCTTTGTAGCAGCGGCAGAACATGTTTCGGATCCACAACGCGAGGTATGATTACCTTCACTTTGGGCACCAATGGAATACTGCTGCGGTCAACCACCTCCCACTTTGCACCTTTGCACAGGTGTGGAAGCGTTCTTACCCATGCTAGCGTCGGGTCGTCGTTGCATTTTAAAATTTTGATTAGCGGTACCATGCTGCTCCATCAAATGACGACATTGATGCCCCCGGTTCGGCGTCAATTCTCGAAAGAAGGGCTTTCAGTAGTTTCATTTCCGTTATTTTCCACCACCTGTGACATTTGTGCCAACGGGTTACTGCGCTCTATGAGCGCGATGGTCAAATGCCATTTCACAATCTCACTGGTCGCCGCTGCTGGCTTTGGCGTTGTCGATTTCACGTCCGCGTGTTTGTCATCTAGCTTTCCGGCTACATCTTTGCACTTCCCCTTTACGAGGGCGCCTTTGCTTCGCTCTCTGTTGAGCGCTACCTCTTTCCAGCGATGAGCTCCTCAATGCGATTACCATACGCTGGGTCCGAGGGACCGTTCTTCATCTCCTCTCTAACCTAATCCAGCCGTTTCACCTCTTCTTCTATCAGCCTGGACTTGCTTTCGAGGCGGTTGCATATTTCGACCGCTGCCTTCTATCTCGCTTTTGTCTTCAACCCCTCCTTACTTGACTCCTTCGGCGGCTCCGTCTTGTTCCCAGAGTTGGAACCCTCGGTCGCCTGCACAGGAGAGCAAAGAAGTTCTTTCCTTTCCGCGTTTATGCACACAGCGCTTTTTTGGTCTAAGTCTTCATAGACTGTGGCACCCGTGCGCTGTAAAGCTGGTTTGGCAGTTTCACTAGCTGCTCTCGTTACAGTGTAGGTATGGCCGCTGAGGACACAGCTCTTACAATCTCTGTGCACGCAGGTGATAGCAGCCTCGTCTCCCATCGACATTTGGACCGATATCCCGATCCGATTTGTTCCTTTATTGTCTTCTATTTTGAGTTTTTGATTCGGTGGTTTGTACTCCTAGCGTTTTATACCTACCGCCAGGTACCTTCTTAGCAAAGACCCTTGTATTACTCATTCACCTACTTTGAGGATGCATATAAAACAGTCCAACATGAGGGGACGTTTGGGAAAATACGCCAGCCTTCGGTAGGAGCCGTCTGCCGACAATGTAATGACTATGACAGGAGCCAGCCTGAGATCATGGTAATGTAAGCAGCGACCACATCCATTGCCCGGTAGACACCCGAACGAAGGATACAGCTGAGAGGAATTCTTGCTGATTTTTTTATTCAATTAAGGAATTTTTTGTTACTATTTCCAAAATTTCGGGATTAACAGCAGCAAAGGCTGCGAAACAGTCTAAACTCCCAATGACAATCGCTGGAGAATTTATGTTGATGGAGATAATTTGTACGCCATTCGCTGTCTCTTATATCATACACATCCATAGATTCACACACACATATACGAGTATTTCCCACCCATACATGCGCAGCGGTCGTTCGGTGAGTGAGGCTGTCAATTTAATTATGAAATTGAATGAACGCTATATTTTTGCTGCAATAAAAATTGGGTCAGATTTATCGACGCATACAGTTACTGTGTTACGTTGTTGTTGTTATAGTTCTTGTTACTGTTGTTGCCGCCATTAGCGCGCTAATGTTGTCTTCATTTGTGAAGATTGCACGGAGCGCTGCGCTTGAGAATGACAGCAAGCAAGACAGATATTTTTACATAAATGAATGTATATGTGGGTCTGTGTGTGTGTGTGCAGTGGTAGTTGTAAAATTTGCGCGCATTTCGAGCCAATTGCCAATTGCTGCACGCCGCCGCCGCAGCTGAAGCCGAAACCGAAGATGTGGCGCGCCGGGCAATTGCAAGCAGTGTGGCAGCGGCGTGGCCCCAGCAGCGGCAGCAATAAGTATTATTAGAAAATTGCAAATGACTTTTGGAATGACACGATAACAACAGCAACAACAACAACTACCAGCGCAGCGCACTCATTAATAGATGTGTACCAAGCAATTGGAAGCCGCCCAGCACGGCCAGCAGTAGTCTAAGCAATCAGAGCAATAATAATGCCAAATGGTGCGGGCAGTCAGATAAGAAAGCGAAATGATGGCAAACTACAGCAACAACAACAACAAGCAAATAGACAAAGACAAGCAAGTAAGAAGCAACAAAAAAGGTATTAAAACAACAACAATGCACACATAGTACATACAACAAACGCGTTCGCGTTCGCGTCACTTGCCTCGAGGTTCACAACGCGCCGCTTCTTATTAGGAATTGCAGAGTCGCAACGCTACGGCGACGTTCTTCTTCTACTCATTTCCACAGCTACTAATTTGAATCAATGAAGCAGAAGTCTGCAGATTGAATCGTTCCTTCATTTGTAAATAAGCAAAAGCTTAGAAAATACACAGCCAATGCATTAGTGCTGGTTTTTGCACCGTTGCGTTGGTAATCACAGAGTTGAAAGCGCTATTAGAAACACACACACACACATACTTACTAATACAGAGATACAGAATACAGAATACACACAGCTTGACTGGAAAAATGTAATCAGCAACAGTCGTTTGCAAACGCTATGGTTATGCTGGCAATTGTCTGCGCTGGAGGACAAGCTGATGAACTGAATTACAGCTTAGCTAAGCTGCTGATGAGCGGCTTAAGGCAGTTGGTCGCTCGCGTAGGAAGGTGCTGGCGGAAGCGCATTAGAGCTCTTTGCATTGACGTTGGCATTCTTGCCATGGCAAAAGATGTAGGTGAGATGCTGATGAGCATTACTTAAAAGCAACAGATAAATAGATACAGATTCTCACATACATATTTCTACTTCTTGTTATATTTCCATTTCTAATGAGTCGCTCGGATTTAGTGTGCACCTAGTGTGTACCATATGTCGATTTGCTAGAAATTGACTTAATTTGGGTATAAATAGATACATAGATCTGGTCCCGAAAATTTCGGGTACCCGAAACGCCATTAACCTATTTTAGGTTAATGCCACTGATTTATAGCAAAGTATTTATTTTTAGTTGACATTATAGCAAAGTACATACTTATATCCCGAAAATCGATTTTTGTAAATCTCAGGATTATCATATTTTGAAATAACTTATTTTCTGTATAAACATATGTTTGTGTAAAAATTATTAAAAATTTCTAGTCCCGAAAAAATTTCGGGATCCCGAGTCTCCAACAAACGCTATAAAATAACGGATTGATCTATATCCGCTGACTTTTAGCAAAATATTTATCGTGTTTTGCTACTTACAATTCTTTTAAATCAGTATTTCTATACATATTTGAAAATTTTTTGAAAATTTTTAGTCCCGCAAAAATGTCGGGATCCCGAATCACCATCCAGCGTCTATAGTTTAAACCATTTATTTATAGCAAAACGTTTACTGTTTTTTTGCTATTTATAATCCTTCTAAATGAGTATTTCGGGATCCCGAAACTAAATTTGAGCAAATCTCGATTTTATAACATCTTCAAATAATTTTTTTTTCTATACATATTTGAGAAAAGTCTAGTCCCGAAAAATTTCGGGATCCCGAGTTACCTTAAGTCATATATGGGTTAAACCATTTATTTAAATCAAAGCATTTACTGTTAGTTTCTGTTTATAATATTTATAAATCAATATTTCGGGATCCCGAAACTCGGTTTTCGCAAATTTCGGGACCATAAAATATTGAATAAAATTAGTTTCTATACTTTTTTAGAAGTTTAGATTTTTGTTTCTTCTTTGTTTTTCCTTTTATCAAATGACAACGCAGGAGGGTAAGCTCTCGAGATCGCGATCTCAAATTGTCCTGAGAAACTCACAGTCGCCATTGGTATCTTTTATATGAGCTAAATTCTGAAATCTACATGAACTGACTTTTTGGAACTTATTCCTTATTATTTCAATGTTTAATTTATAATATTCTTGAACGTTGCGTACAAATCGGGATTGCAAAAAATTAGTACCAAGACCCACAATTTGACACGAATATTAGATATTTGAAGTAGCAAGCTGAAAGACACAGTACAGTTTCCGCTGACACTTGTTTGTCCTTCCTTCAATTCAAATGCCTGCACACTCTTTCAAATACCACCCGCTCACTGATAGTTTCAAAATTTGGTTGTCATAAAAAATCCATATCGCAAATTTGGTATACTCTTCATCTTCTCACACACATCGTGGCAGCAGTGTATTTATTGCGGTCGTTAATGTTACCATCATTGTTGCTGTGAAATGCTGTGGCAGCAATAAAACGGCACGACACGACAAGTCACCGACGAAAAATGCAACGCATTCACACATTTCCGCACATTAAGCGAATTTAATTGCGGTCCATTGGCGAAATGCAGGCGATGCAGCTGAAAAGTCAGCTGTCGAGCGTGCAGTGAGTGAGATGCTGCGTTCTGCTTGGTGAGCGTCCTCTGTTCTACCGAGAACACGCAGCATCATCCTACTGCTCATCCGCCACCCCAACCCAAAATTCTAGCATCCCGCCCATTCCACTTCGGTTCGTTTCGACCACCGACTTCTGCGTAAATTTTACATGGTTCACAACAAAGTAACCAAAGTGCCCGAAAGCTTTCATTTTATTACTAAAACAATGGTTCAGCAGAGCATGGCATAACACTGCAGAACACATTTGTGCCGAAATTTCGTTCGAAAATCTTTTCGGGTTTACGACCGTATTATTGCCAACCGACAGTAGTCGACGGCCAACAGTTTGTAGTCAGCAGATTTCAAAGCTGGCCAGCATGATGATGGGATGGCTCACCTTTCTCAGCGAAACAGCGCCTCTAAATGCATTCACATCGATTCAGGTGTGGTGGCGCTTTATTGTGACACACATCACTTTACGAAATATTGGTTGTTGTATTTTGTACTTTATTGTTTTTGTCGTTGTATTTTAACGATTACTAACGATTTTACTACTAATGTCGAGTGTGTTTTTGCTTCTTGATTTGTAATTTCCTAAATTGTGGCATTTCGGTTCGAGCTCATAGTGTCCAAAATGAGTTTTCTGCGCAAATGCTTCGAGTCTTATGAAATTTGGGCCGAAAATCTCTTCTACAGTTTCGTGTGGAGATCTCTCAAAATCGTAGTCTTCCTTAAGCGTTGCGGTAACACAATGTGCCGGAAGTCAACAAAAAGTTAGGTTTTTCTATTGCGTGAACTGGGTGACGAACTCCGGCCATCTACGAATATAGCACGAATTCATTTGCTACAAACAATCACGGCACCGGCATAAACGATTCTAAAGAGAGAAGAATGATGTTGGGTATTTTCGGCATTCACATTTGTTCACCACTGTTCATTGTATTTGCTCATTTTATTACTTGATTTGCTCGACTGATGGCACGAAAAGTGATTTGCAGCATTACTAAGATGCTACGACAGTGTTCTGTAGCTGATTTTTTACCAAAAGTTCTCAGCAATTGTCTTACAAGTTTAATAATCCTGATCTTCACAGGTCCAGGTTTTACCAAAAAGCAGTCCGGTTTAACACGGATTGTTTCGTCATCTCTTCATTCGGAGACAGTCCGAGGCTCCACCAGGTCACCTCGACTTTTTTTCTTATAAAATTAAAATCATATCTGGTTGAAGAATTTGATTAACCAAGTTTTTTACTCATCCTATCCAATCAAATATTAAAGAGCTGAGGGAATGAAGGTATCAACGGCTTTGTAGGGGAACTGAAAGTTAACTGCTTTCATAATTTTAGATATAATAGGTCGATTGGAATCTTTGGAACGGAACAAATCTCTTACTGTAAAAAGGCTGTTGGATGGAAGCTTTAACCCATTTCTTCGGGCTTCAAGTTTCACCCCAACACCATTTTCTCTTTCCGCTCTGATACCAGCATAGTCGAGACATAGATTTAAATACAATTTTAAAAAAGTTGAGCAATATTTCATCATCCCAAGGCCACTGTACCCAAAAGAACAGTCTGCAGCGATAACTCGATCGCATGTGTCGTTAAATGTGCCGAATTCAAATGCTGGAACTTTACGATCTAACTTTGTGGCGCAGAGTCTATAATGCGAATAAAAAACAAACAATGCACAGAAGACGCAGTTAGAGATAATGAATGACAGGGAGGACAGGTGGTTACACCGCTTCTATGAAAAGCTGGAAGCGCTGAAACGAATGACTAAATGGTGGCTTACGATAAACTTGTCGTTAGAAGAGTATATATTTTTCCAAGAACTCGCTAACTGATCCGAAGACCCTCCCTTTCAATATTCAATATATATTTTTTACAGAGTTTGGACTACCTTTTTCAAACACCCTTATACAGTAATTGTATGTAAATAGATAGATAATAAATGAGCTTTGCACCGCGTTTTAATGTCAATTGTGCCCTTACGGTATATAATATGTATGTATATCTATATATGTATAAGTGTCTCTCAAAATTTTCCATGAAGTCTAAAAATCACTTCTGGTACTTCCCACGCTTAGACGCGCACACATTTTCGTCGTAATTATTTCTCATTGTTTTATTGCCTTTACTACCATTTATCGAATTTTTATTTCTTTTTCCCAAAATTGTTTACGCTCGACCTTGTCATTAGCCATTTGTCGTCCATTGCTTGGTCCTCTAGAGAGACCAATTTTTCGATATTCAAGTGCAATGTCTGCTCATGCGTCGCACCTCGAAAGCGAGTTAATGCCGTACTACTTAGACTACATATCAGGCGGACGTGCCTTCGATGCGACTTAACTTAGCTGTGACTGTTATACATGAAGTTAATTCTACAGTCATGCTATGCTATGCCTTCCCTGGCGCCCACTATGTGCATACTTATGTGTATGCTATGGCTAGCTGAGCTTGGTGGTCACTGTCATGCCATTGTTGTTGTTTTTTAAGTTTAGCATACTTGTTATTGACTTTTGTCGAACTTCAATTTTTTAATCTAATTTTAATGCATTTCACGTGCGCCAATTGTTGTCCATTAACAGCAACGTGTTCGATGTGACGATGCGACAACGTCAATTTGACGACAACACATGCGATATTCAAGGTTAATCACGCAGTTTTTATGCCGAAAGAAATTACATGAGGCTTCGCACCAAGAAATTTAACATACATAAGATTATGTATATGCATGAGTAAATGTTTTGAGTATATAAATGAAAATGAAAATATATAAGTTAGACTCCGATTTATATATTCATATATTCCCAAAGTCTAGCTCTAAATTTCTTGGTAAAGCCGTCAATAGTTGTCTTCACTCAATTTCCGTACACTTTTCGTTGTATCTGTCAGTTAGTCTCATTGTGAGTAGCTGGTTTTACCCAAAAAACCGCAGTCTAATTTAAAATTTGAGAGTTTTGTTTGTGGCTTTACCTGGAAACCATTATGAGTATTGCTCGGATATCTATTTTAAAATTACTGACGTTGAAGATTTCTCGTACTTCACATATATTGTATTAACTTTTTTTAAGGAAAACGGTAAGGAGGTATTACGCCATCATTGGCAGTTCTGATTCCTGAAGTATCAGGCAGATTTCTTAAATGCAACTATATAGATAGCTAGGTTAGGTTAGATGAGACAACTGATCTCAATGTGGCAAAGGCATCACAGTTAGACTGTTTTGTTAAGTCCTTTGTAAAGCCAAACGAAAAACTCCTGTAGTTGGATATTAGCTATCGACAAAGCACCCTGAACCTATCACAAAACTGCTAAGGTTTTTTCTTTCTATATTTGCTATTTCTCTTAAATGACTATGCGAATGAAATTCGGAGGTGTTCAATATCTTTCTATTGTCGTCGACTTAAATTACGTCAAAAAATATTCGCTAGGACCTATATTTTGGCACGAGAAAAGGGTGTCATATTTCTTGGTAATCTGTTAAGTACAGGAAACTATCGGTCAAAGTTAAGGGATATTATCTCGTGGATTGAATTTTCGGTTTTAGCAAATCACAGCATCTATTTACGAATGGTGTTATTCGGGGTCGTGTTTTACATATTCGGTCCAAATATGACTCTCTAAAGCACGGCTTCACTCATCCAATATTCTTTAGTATATCGTAGACTGTATCATAGATCAATATGAAGCTTTATTTTTCCATATTTTACTGTCGGCGATTTTCCCAAGAATTTCCTTGAGTAAATCCTTTTTCCTTTCTTTTTTCATTGTATACAATTTTAAGACCGAGAAACAATCTACGGGCTTTTGGGTTTTTTTAAGATTCCAGAAGGCATTTGCGGTTGAAGCTTCAAAGGCATAGTCACGCATATATGTCTCTAAATACCTGTGACTAGGCTCAAATGCGTTTATCAAGTCTGTAAAGATCTTTTATTCTCTGATCTTAGAATTTTCTTGTAGGTGACCAGTTCATAGAAATATATCACTAAACGTTTATGAAGGACATTAAGTTACCCACAATATAATATTTGTCTGGTAAAGGGTTCTCGAAACGGCAACACTTACTAAAAAGCTTAAGGATGTACAAAAAGTGGCTTTCATCGACATATCCGGTGCACTACGGATAGCACCAACAATAGCAATTAGCACCGTGGACATTACCGGTAGGGGTATTGCACTGAAGTGTGCTCTATAGCTCAGAAAAGCTGGCTATGTAACGAGGTCCAAACAAGTACACGCCGAGATTCTATCCACGAACAGTTCCTGTGCGACTGCTAGGTTCTTTTGGTCTAACATAGAATGCAAAACAGCTTTGAATGACATGCTGCGCCACTTTATCCTCCATTGTGAAGCCTTTGCAAGACTGAGACTAAAACATCTCAGTAATTTTACCTTCGGTCAAAATAAGCATACCCCCGAAATTTATATTATCCGTCTCAATAAAGTTTGTCAGCAGTAATTTTACCTTCGGTGAACCAGAAGGCATAGCCGAAACTTATATTATCCGTCTCAATAAATTTGTAACAGACTCAAAGCGCTTTGCAAATCTGTAAAGGTCTTATGATCCAGTATATAGGAGTTTATAGGTACCACAATGCGCCGACCCAAGGGCGGATATCTTTCCCCTGCCACACTTTAGCTTCTCCGTACAAGGAGAGTCCTCAAAAGCTTATATACACTTGTTCTCCGTTATGCACTACCTTTCGATTACATTTGCTATAAACGTTTTGCCAGTTCTACTTAAAAACCCGAAGCATTACCTCCATCCGTTGCAGTATATTAACTAAATGAACAGCCAACTTCACGCGTTTAATTGCAAACTGCCAGCACTCAGTAGCTATAAATAATATTTCCTTAGCATATACCCCACACACATATGTATACACTTACACATGTACCGCATAAATAAACGGTTGGCATAAGCACTTGCCATTCGAGCTTTTAAATGACCACCGGAAGCACACGCAGCACCGTAAACCACAGCCGTAATTGATCGTCGCTTTTTGTTTATGTGTTCGCGGTGATTTTAATTGATTTGTTGCGCTTTTATGTTCACAGCAATACTACACTTTTGTTTTTGTATTTTTTTTTCAGGCTCTCTTTCATTCCAGACATTTGTTTAGCTAAATAGCTTTTAAAATAACAACTCACTTTTTTCCGTAATCTTGATTGCCGGTGCAGAAATACAATGCCACAAGCTTCATTTCTCAGTCTCTACAAAGCGATTGTACATTATTAGTGTTTTAGTAGGTATCCAACTATGTGCTGGTGATTAAGTAAACTTTACCTAGTAAAGTAATCTCAAGATCATCAGCGCGAACTCGCAAGTATGTATGTAAATGTTAAAGTAATGGTTATATAAGTCAAGGTTAGGTTAGGTTTGAGTGTTGACCAAATAAATGGTTCTTCTAAGAGGTCGGTTGAGAATTTATGTCAACTAAAATCAATTTATACGATAAAAGGACAACGAGAGTTAGTTATACCCATACTACTGCCGTCCGCCTGCTTCCCACACCCCAAATATGTTTACCTCAGCATATATGGCTGACTTTTTATCAAAAATATATGTACATCTGTGAGATATGTTTTTGAAATTTGGATAGTGTATTTTCCTGTTAATAATGTACCCCGTGTAAAAAATGCATAAAATAGGGTAAATACTTTCTCTACACCCCACATACCTAATATTAAAGAATTTCACACTTCAGGTTGACTTTAGACTGTATAAATCGGTCAATATGCGTGGTTTCTCAATATGTTTTTTTGGTATGTCAAAAATACAATATATAAAACTAAGAGATAGAGAGCTCCTATATACTCATTAAGGGCTGATTCCCATTCCCTAATTTTTTGGGGAATTTAATGGAAAATCTTTACTATTATCATTCGAAAGAACATTCTTTGGGATATATTTTTTAAAGATTATCCTTTTCAAATGTTGGCGGCGGCTACGTCACAGTTGGTCCATCCGTTGAGTAAAATTTTCGATGGCTCATTCTAGCATTTTGGCTGGTAACGGGCGGATGACACGTGTGAGGTTTTGCTCCAAGGCCTGAATCGTAGCGAGATTTTCCGCATAGACTTTAGATTTTACATATCCTTACAGGAAAAAGTCTTACGGTTTGATATCATACGATCTTGCTGGCTTATCGACCGGTCCAAAACGTAAAATTTTCTGCTCACCGAAGTGTTCTCTCAATAACTCTATTGATTGATGCGATCTGTGGAAAGTGGCACCGTCTTGTTGAAACCAAATGTCGCCGAGACCCTGAGCTTGAATATCAGTCATCAACTAGTCGGTTATCATGACGCGATAACGGTCGCCTTTGACGGTTACATTCTCATCGTCATCATTTTTTAAGAAATATGGAACGATGATTCCACCGGCCCACAAACCACATCAAACCTTGTTTTTTCTGGATGAAATGGCAGCTCTTGAATCTCTTCAGGTCGTTCTTTGTCCCAAATCCGGCAATTTTGCTTGTTTACATACCCATTGAGCCCAAAATGGGTCTCATCGCTGAAAAAAATTTAGCTCGAAAACGCCGGATCTTCTTGGAACTTTTAAAAATCCCATAGAACAAAGGGATGTTGCTGTTGCTTGAGAAGTTCGAGCGACTTCAGTTCTTACACAAGCTGTATTTTGTACGTTTTCAATTTAAGATCTCGACGTAAAATGCGCCAAGTCGTTCCACACGCCAGTCAAAGTTGCTGCGAATGGCGGCGAATCGACTCTACACGGTCTTTGTGTACACTCTTAGCTACGGCTGCTATATTTTCTTTATCACATAGCTTCCAAATCATGACAATAAACCAAAGTCATCCTAAAAAGAAGATGACAACGAGATCCAAGCTCTTCTCAAGGCTCCAGATATCGCTTAGATGAAACTCGTAAGAGATTGACTTGACTTAGGTCAAAATTATTTGACTGAGAAACTATGGTTCCGAATTAAGCGTCTCGCAATCAGTTATTTTTCCTAGATAGGGAAGTAATCGAAAAGCAAATAATGGATTGTAACCACCTAAAATACCTGTTTTATACATTATCAGCAACATTTCACAATGCAAGACTGATAAATTAATTGAAAGTGAATTGAAAATATGCCATCATAGCCACACATTTCATTGCACATAAATCACTTGCAACCGATCAAATAGCCAATGAAGCAGCAAAACTGCACTTCGCCCCTCAAGGACCGCCGCACAAGTGACGTTTGCATTGTGGTGTTGCCACACAATTGCACTTGTCGAAGGCGTTTGTGGTGGCGCTAACAGAAAATAACATATACAACAACAATAGCAATAAGAAAAACAGCAGCATCAATTGCAAAAGTAAACAGCCGAAGGGTGGCATAACAAATACAAAGCGCTATATATTTACTATATACACTGTATATACGTCTGTATGCCGACTATGTTGACGACAGGACAATGCAGTTTGCCAACCACAAGCATGCACTGACCCGCACCAGTTGAGCTGAGCAAATAGTTGAGTGTTTAAGCGTGCGCGGCAAGCTGGTCGAAGAGTTAACAGAGCGCTTTAGTTAGGGTTTAAACTGCTGCTAGTGCTTGACTACTATATGGTGACGACAAAACGAACAATCCCGACAGCTAGCAAATATCAACGATTGTTGTTATTGTTGCATATGGCACTAAGTTACAACAACAGTCATCATACATGACCCTCTAGCGGCTCTTTGCACTTCTAATTTCGTTGTTAAGCTAGAGAGGGAGGGCAGTGAGGCGCGTGTAATTGTGCAGTTATGCACATGAGCTGACCGGCAGTACGACTGTTGACCTATTGGGCCATACACTATGGCACGGTTGCCCTCTCTCGCTGCCGTCGAGTGCGGCTTGTCGGTTTATGGTTGTAATTGTTTGTTTGCCTATCGGCGACCGAGCTTCGGATATAGTGCAAGTTGAGTGCAACCGCCTCTTCGTTGTTATATTAGTTGGTATTAGTTAGACGCTTAGTTTCCCTTTATGTGACAAGTGTACTCGAATGGGAGTGTTGGTTTTGGCGGCTACTTGCTGACCTCTGACACATGAGTTTCAGTTAGTGTGGGTTTAAGGCGCTCCGTTTAGTGGAAGTAGTGATAGCTTAGTAGAGAGCTTAAAAGTTTTTGCATTCCTTCGACAGGTGTATCCTATTGACAAATATAGAAACTGTGTTCCGAAAGGCATAGAAAGAAGGAAACAAGTCAAACTGAGAAATCGGAACACTTTCACGAGTAATTTATAGCTGTCCCTAACTTACAGAGTTTATGTGGAAAGTAATAGGACTAATTTTCTTCCGCCGCGACTGTACTTCGAAGCATACGCGCACCGACTGGATTCGGTAGAGGGCGTTCCTAGCTAACGAACAAGCGGCTGGTCAGTTGCCACCGAGCATCTGGAGAGTCAGAACAAACATTTTCGCGCTTTGTGTTTCTTTGAGTGGTGCAAGCCAAAAATGCAGCGTTCGTTAGAGCAGAGGTACGCGACTAAATTCTGTTTGAAACTCGGTAAATCTGCGACAGAGACGTTTGATTTGATCAAGCAGGCTTACCCAGATGTTGCTTTGGTAAGAAGTGGTGTGTTTCGGTGGCACCAGGCCTTTTTGGATGGCCGGGAAGAGATCGCTCATGAAGACCGTGCCACTTTGACAAACACCGACAATGTGACTCGTGTGCGCAAAGTTTTGAACTCAGATCGTCGACTAAATATTCGTTTTACGTGGAAGTCCTCAAGAGACTCAAACGAAGGGTCAATCGGGTCCGTCAAGACATCGCAACCGATTGGAAATTGCACCACGACAACGCCCTGGCTTACACCGCCTTTCTTGTGAACAACTACCTAACCCAGGCTGGCTCCACAACGCTTCGGCAGCCACTCTACAGCCTAGATATGGCCTCCCGGACTTTTTTTTGTTTCCTTGCCTGAAAAGGCCGATGAAAGGCAAGCATTTTGAGATGGCAGAGGGGATCAAAGCGGCATACACCTCGGTTTTCAAGGCTAAACGCCTTCCATGACGCCTTCAATGCTTGGAAATCGCGCTGAAAAGCTTAGAGAAAGCCCTCTACACGTAGTACCAGAATTCTATTCAGATACAATAATCACCTCTGCTCATGTAACGGTAGCTGTTCCACGCATTACCTTCGTGTTGTTTGTTGTTTTTACTGCACATGTTGTAGTGTCCGCTACTGGTGATAGAAGTGTTGAATTTTGTATACAAAAATTTATTTACTTGACGTTGATTGAACGCGCGAAGTGCTTTTTTGCTACACATATACATATGTATGCTCACGTGGTACAATCCCTGTAGGAACTTAATTGAAAAACATACATACATATATATTAAAGAGCTTGATTTCGGATACGTTCGTCAAGAAGATGTGATGGATCCTCCTTATACGACAATATTGATGTAGTTTACCGAATTAAGAGACAGCGGCTACTCTGGCTAAGTCATGTCGTCCGAACTGGAACCCTGAGAGTATTCGACGCAGTACTCACCGGGGAAAGCATAGGAAGAGAAAGACATCCACTCAAACAAGACTGGAGCTCTATGTTTCGAAAACAAACTTATTGACGGAGTTGCTTCAGTCACAGACGGTAAGGCAATCCACTGCATAATAGCTGCTTTGTAACCCAACATACGCTAATGCAGAAAGTAAAAAGGATCCCGATCAAACCCCAATCTTCGAACTCCCTAAATATAACCTCTAAACAAATTGTTATAAAGCTTCCATTTGAGTCCGCGTGCTTATGAACAGAAACAACTATTGTTTATTTGTCTTCTCTGCAATATTACGATATACAATTTCATATATTTAACACGATTCGTTTAGAATAACAAAACGCCTGGAAAATTAAACAATCCGAACTCAACACCCGTTCAGTTGCAGTGCGAAGAGGATATCAGACAACATTTTACACCATGGGATTTAACTTGTTTATTGGATGAGCCACAGCAGAAGAAGTGATGAGCAGCAGAAGAGTGCAAGTAGTTACAAGCAGAAGTAATGTCTACAAAAGAAGTAGCGACAACTGACACCTCTGTTGAAAATGAGACGTGGCAGGCCGGCTACCGGACAGTTTAGTCAAAGTGGCAGACAAGTTGTAACGCGAAGCCAGCAAACGCAGAAGCAGGCTTTTAAGACAACACTGATCTGTGTTGTTTATGTACATTGTTGTACAATAGTTGTTGTTTTCAAAAGTGGTGAAGATGGTGTGAGACTACAATTCAAAAAAAGTAAAAAAAAAACGCTGCTCTCATTTTCTAGATGACGTCTGTACGTCTCCTTTTCGCTGTATTGTTTTCTTTGATCTTCTTACTTGAATTTGATATAAGCATCGTACTAAAAAGTTGCTGACGTTAGTTAAGGGTTAATATTAGGATTGTAACGTAATCAAAGAAGTGGCCCGAACTACAATTAGAAGTTTCTGAGAGTTTAAATTTAGACAATTTAGTTAACCAAGCCATCCATACATACATATGATTATCCGTAGAACTTAACTTCTGTTCGTGATTTTGTCCCATAATTCCTTCATATATAATATTCTTTTGGAGTTTACTTGCATAAAATGGTCAAGAACTATCAAAAATTAATTTCTCTTAATAACAAACCGTTTTCCAAAATTTACTCTGTTCATCCACATATTAGCAGCTTGTTTCGGTTTAACTCAAAGATCTATTTTTTTAGGAGCAGCTTAGTTGCTTCGGGTTCGGAAAGCATATTCTTTGTGGGAATGGTAGTTTTCCGTAGTTTCACTAAGACGACCGACAGACTCCTCTCTGCTACGATCTTACTCGTCAAGATCTATTGAGCCAGCAATTTCTCTAAAGGTTGGCGCAGCTCCCGTTTATGGTCTTCTATCAAGGGAGGCTTCCACTTATTTCACTTTGTCTCATGTTAAGTTTGGTTGTGGTCGCTTCCGGTATTGCCGAATGTTAGCATACTGCTCAGGCAATTGTTCAGAATACTAGTAAGCGTTGGGCTCCACGATGTTGACTGCTAAGCGTTGGTCTGCTTTCTTCTTCCTAGCTACTTCTGCCCCCCTGCAGAGTCATGAGTCTAGCAGAGGTTTCTTTGCTAGTTCTAGCGATTTCGCCGCGATTAAAGACTCTACCCACATCGTTTTCCGGTTTATTTCCACCGACTTCCACTGATCTGTCGTTCGAATTCGACCTCGTTTCACTTTCTATCATCATGGTTTGTTTTCAGAGCCTCTATCCTAACTAGTAAAAGCAAGTCATTCGGTGCTATGGAGACTGCTTTAATAGTCCCAAGGTTGTCTCAGTAACGAGACCAAAGTGAGTGTAACGCAGGTCCTTAGAAAGCTAAGCGTTCAGAGCCGACCAGCGCAGAAAAGGACTCGTCCGAACACACACCTACCACGAAAAGTTAACGATGCTTCCAAATTCTAAAATAACTCCTACTCATAATCCAATTCAAATGCTACATAAAATCGAGTTTGGGAGTTGAAAGGCAATTCTACTTTCTACTACTATTTTTCCTTGAAATATATATTATAATTTTCCCAAATACAATAATTTTGTTATGAATATAATTGAGAAGAGGAAAGCATTTTTTCTTTATATTAATCAGATAATATTAATCATATGTTGGCAACCCCTGATGTGTCACCCACTAAAAATTTAGTAACAACAACAAACAAACAAAAAATTTTGCGCCTAAATCTGCCGTGCGAATTCTGAAATTGGCATAACCATAGAAGTAAACATAAAAAGTACACATATCCACCCAAATACATACACATACACATATTCATTCATGAAAACGCGTATGTAAATCAACATTTGCATAAAACATGAATAAATAAACATCGCCAAGAGAATTTCACGAGAGTTAAAGTTGTGCTCCATACAAAAACGCATACACACACACCCACACTCAAACACTTCATACATGTAAATATGTATGTATGTATATATATGTAGGTGTGAAGAACAACCCTACCACCTACAAAGAAAAAACGCTTGAGCTAACAACTACGGGGATTTGGCTTTCGCACAGGTATTACACATTATATTTTTTTCACACACACATTCACGCATGTATACATACAAGCATTTATAACTTTACACACATATATGTATATATATTTACTTGAATGTGTTTGTGCCACTCATATTTTATGCTTACTCGAGTCTTTGAGAATTCAAATTTACACCTCTGCTTGGTGCAAATAAACCACCAAAATTTGTGTGACACACAACAACAACAACAATAAATATTCGCATGCGAATACGTAAAGCAAACTGATGTGTACAAAATATGCAAAAATACATTCAAGGCGACAAGAAGTGGCATACATTTACATATGTACATGTATGTAAATATATCATACAGACAACAACATATGAAGGTGTACCTGTGCGTCTTGGTGAAGCCACTTGTAGTGCTGACACCCTCCATTCTTTATTATCTGCGCATAAAATAACGCCTTCTACTACGCGTCATTTGCAGCCGCGAAGACACCAGCAGCTGGCAGTATGTAACCGAAAGTCTAAATTGAATTTAAGCCGCGTCAAAACGAACAAAAAAGGGAGCATAAAACAAACGAAATTGAAATAGATCCGTCGTTGACGAGTTTCTCGTCAGGCGTAATGCGATACTGTGGTAAGCTAATGGGAAATGATGCCAATGGTGACAGTTAAGTAGCATGAAATTTCACAGCATCCCCGTGGCTCGTGGGAAAATGCATGGAATTTAGAATTTTTTGGAAACATATATAATATGGACCTAAATTGCTAAGGGAAGCGTGGAAAAAAGCGAAACTTTATTTCGTCGTCTTCTTTATTGACGTAGACACCGCTTACGCGGTTATAGCCGAGTTTACAACAACGTGCCAGCCGTTCTTCCTTTTCGCTTTTGACCCCAATTGGAGATTTTAAATGTAGCCAGGTCCTTCTCCACCTGGTCTTTACAACGGAAAGGAGATCTTCTTCTTCCTCCGCTTCCTCCAGCGGGTACTTCGTCGAACATCCTCAGAGCTGGACGACATGACTTAGCCAGCGTAGCCGCTGTCTCTTAATTCGCCGAACTACGTCAATGTCGGCGTATACAGTATCTCGTACAGCTCATAGTTCCATCGACAGCGGTATTCGCCATTGCCAATGCGCAAAGGACCATACATCTTCCGCAGAACCATTCTCTCGAAAAGTGTAACTCCGACTCATCGGATGTGCCTCTGCACTATATAGCAGGACGGGGATGATGAGTGACTTATAGAGTTTGGTCTTTGTTCGTCGAGAAAGGACTTTACTTCTCAATTTCCTACTATTCCAGCAGCTGTACACTCTTGTAGAAGATTATACCTTATCTATTCACCTCTACAGCTCGAATTACTTTCTCCAGCAGTAGATTGAAGAAGTCGCACGATAGGGAGTCGCCTTGTTTGATACCTCGTTATTATCGAATGGATCGGAAAGGTCCTTCCCGATCATGACGGAGCTTTTGGTATTGCTCAACGTCAGTTTACACAGCCGAATTAGTTTTCCTTTTCACTGGTAGAGTTTTTTACGTGGCGGGTTCCAAACCCTGCGCACAACCCTGAGGAGTGCATGTTTCGCCGTCTCACTTAGCTCGCCATCAAACGGATGTTTTTGGGCTTCTCAGCGGACACTTGGGCTAAGACCGGATTTATTCTCATCGGATAACATTTTTCTTAAAAAAAGTGACGTTTATTAAACACATCAGTAATAGAGCAGCGTTGGACTCTTAACAAAAACACATTCCCTAACCTTTAGTTTGTCTAAGTGTAACATTTCCTAACATTTTAACCTTTGCCTATCAAAATTTTATAAGCCTCCTCTATTTTTGTATCTCTGTCTTTTTTGCAGTGTTAATTTCCTTGATGATTTTACCAAACTGTGAAGACAGGCTTCAATTGCCATTTCTGCTACTATTTTCATACCACTCTCAAACCTTACCTCTACAAATAATTTTATTTCCTTTACTCTTAACTGAAAAAATGTTGTTCGTTCACAAACACAAATAAACATCCCTTTTAATTTTATCTCGTTGCTTCGACTTACACTCGGCATCGCATTAATATTCATTGGGTGACCACTGCCAGTATCAGCTTCCTTCCTACCATTGCGGTATTATCGGTAATAAAATTAGTTGGATCCCTTTCGAACTCACATACGCACACACACCCAACATGAAGTCATTCCCTACAAATCCATGAATATATCGACCTTTTGTGGTAATCTAAAACGTGTCCTGTGCGCTAATACGAATGCGAACGACTAAATGGTCGGGGGGAAGGACAAACGATTTGACTTGCCCTACAATACAAACAAAGCGCACAACAACCAAAGCAAGTAACTAGTAGCTCTTCTACGAGGCACTTATTGACTGTGCGGAGCACGAAGAAACTTTACACCGATGCAAATATTTGCCGAACCGATTCAGAACGATAATCGAAGTACAAATCGTACTAATTGACATTCCAAGCAAACAAGTGGACAGTGATGGAGTGACTTGGTTGCCCAGAGACAACAAAAAAAGAGGCTAATGTGCATGAGATTTGACAGAGAGCGCAAGCGTTGACCAAGACTCGGTTGTCGGTGGAGCAAAGAGTATAGTGCAGAGTGCGATATGGCAGTTTCATGATAAATGCAGATTTGTTTGAATTTTAATGCATGCATCTTTCACATATATATGGTATATGTGTCTGTATATATTTTATGTTTTTGTATGCTCATTTTAGTTTCTGCTGTCTGCTCTTTAGTCTGTTGAAATTTGATGTTATTGAGTCTGTTTGCCGAGCATCAATGCAGCCAAAAATTTTTATGACTCATGGACACATTTGTATATATAAATATGTACATATTTACTGTCAATGAAATGGCATTTATGAATTTTATTGTCGGTGTTTAAATTTTAGAATAGATTTTGAAGCGACTTGGAAAGATATTGAGAGGTTGGAATTGAAATTTTTTTATTTCAATAATTGTTTGGCTTTTTTGAAACGCCTTAAATAATTCAAATATAAGTATATAGAGTTGTAGTTGAGTTGATTTCTAGACGTCCCTCAGCATGAGGGTGGTCCATACAAATGTGGGAAATGTGTACCTTGACATCGAAGAGATTTTGATTTATAAATCGGAACAGAAACATATGTTTGATATCTCAAAAATATGAGAGGAGGTTTAATAAAAAGTGACTGGTGGATTTTGAAATCTTTTACAACTTATGATGAGCAAGAGTATCTAATATTTGATGCCAATCGAACCTATTTCTTCCTTACTATTATATTTTTATATATTTAATTTATATTTTTTTTATATTTTTATAATATTTTTTAAATTTTTTTATTATTTTATAAATTTTTTAATTGCTCTTTTTTCTGTACGATACTTCCTTGAAAGCAAATCATGCAGTCTTTGCTCATAGTAAACGCTTCTCATGAGCGCAGCATCTTCAACTGTTTCGCAGTTTACTCACATACACGAATTATATTTTATGCTCTTATCTAAATGTCTACCAGCAACCCTCCATTTGGTGCACAGAGTGTGCTCTTAAGTAGCAGACGAGACGCCTTTGTCCCATGTAGCAACACATCACCTGAGGGCACATTTTCGTAACAGCTCTGGCATAACTGCTTACACATGTGTGCATATATGTGTATTATACACATACTGTACGCATAATATTTTAAATGTATTAAAATGCGTACATATGTAAGCAATGCTCTAAACACCTTAATGTGTCTTTAGGTTTCGGGCGACTTTAATATTCGCATAAATGTCACCAGCAGTGCTTAAAGCCGCAAAAAAATTTGCCATTTGGTTTTTTTCACTGCTCTGCTGCTTTATGTTTGTATTAACATGAATACATGTATACATTTTTGTATATACATCGGTACGTCCATATGCTTTCAGATCATATGTTCAAACTTATATTTATACGGATTTTTAAATCCATATGCTGTACCTTTGGCATATTTTGTATCTATCTAGCTCAATCTATGTGAAGATTTGCTTTGTAAAGCAAGCTTATACATAAATATATACCCAAATATATGGTTCTTCATAGGACATTGCGAGCGTCTTTTCAACATCGACCTACTTAAGCAATCACTGTGTGCAAAACTAAGCAAAAATCTAGATTTAGTAGTGGATAAAATGTTTTGAAACTTTATATCAAAACTTGCAAATTTTATTTATAATTCAAGTTCTGAAAATTTTTCCAGCTATGAATCAGATTTTTTGTAATGTCCTGAATTTTCAATATTTTGATAAAAAAATGGAAATATTTTACTTGAAATATTTATTTTTGCATTCTCAGCATGCAGTCGTACATTGCGATCTTTATAATGGATTAAAATATAGAACAAAGAGTTTGTCTCAAATTTTGTGTTTCTAACCAATTTTTCGAGTGTGAAATCGTTGCGAATATTGGAAAAGGCTTACGGTGACACAGTTTTATTAAAAACACAAGCCTACGAGTGCTACAAGCCTGCAAAGACGATCGACAGATTGTTTGACCTCCTGGTAGAATATTTGGGGGATAAGAGTACGATTATGACCGTCAAAGCCAAAAACGCAATGAATATAATCGATTAATCACCGTATCCACCAGATTTGGCTACGTATGATTTTTTTTCTTGTTCCCCAAACTGAAATTGTCGCTCAGGACCTTTTTATCAGAATGTATATTTTGAGAATATTTAGCTAAAGATTAAGGGGGTATTCTAGTCTAGAAGCATGAATTTCAGGTAAATTTTTAAAATATCGTTAAAAAAAGGCATTAATATTTTTACTATCCATTTTTTTACTAGTTATTTGTTAATTTTAGAAGAAAAAATTAAAAGCTAAAAAAAGTAAAAAATTTCAAAAATTATGAGCTGACGAAGTGGGGGTGTCTAAAAATTTCCACGTGACCATACCCATGATTTCAACCCTCCTAGTTATCTGAAACCAAAAAGAAACAAGTAAGGAAGGGCTAAGTTCGGGTGTCACCGAACATTTAATACTCTCGCATGATAAAGTGATAATCGAGATTTCATTATCCGTCATTTACATATTTTTTTTATTTTGCTGTAAAATTAATTAGAATTAAATTCTGAGAGATTTACCGATATTTTCGGTGAAAAATTAGGTTAGGTTAGGTTAGGCACTGAGTTCTTCGTGTTCGATATCAGAGACCTTGAAAAGTTATAGTCCGATCACGACAATTTTTCCACAAGGAATACCTCAGCTCAAATACCATATTTGTGTAAAGTTTTATTCCGCTATGATCATTGGTTCCTAATGTATATATTATACAGAGAAGGCATCAGATGGAATTCAAAATAGCGTTATATTGGAAAAAGGCGTGGTTGTAAACCGATTTCACCCATATTTCGTACATGTCATCAGGGTGCTAAGAAAATATTATATACCGAATTTCATTGAAATCGGTTGAGTAGTTCCTGAGATATGGTTTTTGGTCCATAAGTGGGCGACGTCACGCCCATTTTCAATTAAAAAAAAAATGGATGCAGCTTCCTTTTGTCATTTCTTCCGTAAAATTTAGTGTTTCTCACGTTTTTCGTTAGTCGGTTAACGCACTTTTACTGATTTTCAACATAACCTTTGTATGGGAGGTGGGCGTGGTTTTTATCCAATTTGTTCCATTTTTGAACTGTATATGGAAATGCTTGAAGGAAACAATTCTGTAGAGTTTGGTTGACATAGCCATAGTAGTTTTTCGAGATATGTACCAAAAACTTAGTAGGGAGCGGGGCCACGCCCACTATTCCAAAAAAAATTACGTCCAAATATGCCCCTTTCTAATGCGATCCTTTGTGCCAAATTTCACTTTAATATCTTTATTTATGGCTTAGTTATGACACTTTATAAGTTTTCGGTCTTCGCAATTTTGTGGACGTGGCAGTGGGCCGATTTTGCCCATCTTCGAATTTAACCTTCTTATGGAGCCAAGAATACGTGTACCAAGTTCATCATGATATTTCAATTTTACTCAAGTACAGCTTGCACGGACAGACGAACAGACGGACAGACAGACATCCGGATTTCAACTCTACTCGTCACCCTGATCACTTTTGGTATATATAACCCTATATCTGACTCTTTTAGTTTTAGGACTTACAAACAACCGTTATGTGAACAAAACTATAATACTCTCCTTAGCAACTTTGTTGCGAGAGTATTAAACGCAATGAATATCATCGATTAATTTTTCTTGTTCTCCAAATTGAAATTATCGTTCATTCAGTAACCTTTTTATCAGAATGTATACTCGTATTTTGAGAATATTTAGCTAAAGATTAAACTCTTTATTTACTTGTCTCTTTTATTTTTTAAATTGGTTTGAGAATAGTATATTTGCAAGGTTTTAAAAAAATCACGGAGGCAATATCATTAGGTTCTAAGAAATTTGATTGGTTCAAGGGTGTTTTTCTTCTTACAACATCAAAAACACCTATAAAGAAGATAGAATGCCTTTAACTAATTTCTTCGAAGAGAATAACACAGAATTTTATTGAACCTTTTAGTTTTATGTTTGAGAAATGTTTTCATTTTTCTATGGTCTATATCTACTGTTATATTTTTTGTCACCATAAGACGCCATAATTCCACATTCTAAAGCTTCAGTTTAAGCATATTTTATACTCTTATTATTTCGACATATAAATTACCGACCTAAGCTGAACCGACCCGAACCTAAACTAAGCTGAACCGAAAAAGTTTTTCTGCTGACCGAAACAGTGACACTTGTGCATAGCGTAACAGGGTGCAGTACAGGGATCAGCGTCACAGAAAAAGGTTTCTTTGTTGTTGCTTAGCTGGGGTGCAACATTTGGAATATAAATCTTCCTAGTATCTTACTTGTGGCCTAAATTTGTTTGTCATGTATCTATGTTTGTATTGTCTTTCTAACAACGGCCACACAGCTCTTTTTTGGACACTTATTTATCCAAACTTAATCCGTCGCTCTTTGTCACGCTTGGCGACAAGACACATTCTGCCGCCCAAAGCTTATTTTATTTGATCCTGTTTTGTTTCCCATTTTATTTATTTCTTTTAAATAAACTTTTTTTTGTTTCCTATTTCACTTTTGCCTACCTTAACCACTTGTGCGGCAATCTTTCCAACTGCTTCGTTTTTTCTTTTTCATCCGCGACTCATGCCACAAGCCCCGTGCATTCGATTTTGTTCTTGTCAGCATTTACCACACGCTGGGTGGGGCTTTTGCAAACACTTTATTATCGCTTTTTGGCGGGTAATTTTTGGCAACTAGCACATTGTCGGCGCTGCTGTTGGTCCGGCCTACTGGTCCATGGCTCGTCGTCCGCTGGCCAAGTCGCAAGTCGAATGGTCAGGCCGGTCGTTTAGCCAATTGCTGTTTTGTTGGGCTCAGCCTACCTGCTGTTGTTGCCGGTTCGTGTCTGTCTCTCACTCTATATAAGAAGGTATTTATGTATATCTGGAGGAATGTAGCTCTGTGGAGCGTAACACGTTTTGGCATGCTTTTAAGCAATAATTCATGGATTAACGCCATTTAATGCCTTGTGACTTTTTACTTGTCATTTTCGCTTTATTTCCTATCTTTTTTCTTTATTCTGTTTTATGGCGCATTTAAAGCGCTCTTCGATTTGGCTGCTTATCCTTTTGGTAGTTAATTCTTGCGCTTTGTTTGTTTTTATTATTTCTTTACGCTTTATTTTTTTTCCTCAAGCCACTTTGTTGTTCGCTCCTAATGGTTTTAGCAGTGTTTGATGATTCTTGATTTGTTCTTTTTTCTTATACTTTGGCTTCAGCACTTCAACGACATTCCAACAAAGTGACTAATATGTGTTAATTTAGCAGGATTTATTTTCAAACACATGTGTCCAAAGAAACCAAAAGAAGCAAAAATTAAAAAAAATACCTCAAAAATATTTCACATATCTAAATATTTGCTTTTTAATGGCTTGTTTTTGTTAATGCAGCACTAAATCAAATTTTCAAAGCTCAAAAAGGTCGCTTGAAACTCAAAGGTTTCTTCACTGACCACAGCTGGCTCGCCAAACACACCCACATAAATGGCGTATTTATATCCAGCAATTAAAGCCGAAATGCATTTTTTGTTCGCTTTTGATGTTAAACTTTTTCGGCATTCAGCTTACCCGCTCATTTATCTTAAACTTTGATTTTTGTTAAATTTGAACTTCATGGCAAGTGTCCTTGTGGCTGGATAGGATTGGCATCAGTTTTTCTGCATTTGAAATTCTTAACGAATTTTTAATGGCACGTGCTAAAATCGCAAAAACAAAAATATTTAAAATTTAACCTTTTTTGGGGTTGCCACAGACAGGAGAAAAAAATGTTTGTAGAATAAAATCTTTAATGAGATTTTACCTTTTGGTCGAAATATTGTTTATTTTCAAATCTTGTTGATTGTCATCATTAGTCATTAGTTTTAAAAATATTCCATTTCAATTTTTAATTTCTTATTTGAAAAACAACCTGTAAAAAGTTCTGCTATCAACGTCGAGACAGCTTTTTTCCGAGGGACTGCCGAAATGACGTGAGTGTCGAGTTTTGCTCAACGAAACCCATGTAACCTCTTAAGATCTCTATAGCCAGGCACATTAGGCTATACTATAAAGCTTATATTGATTTAAATCACAAATGCAAATCGAGGTTGAATAATTTTGGACTTGAACTTCGAAAAAAAACTTTTTTAGCTCATTAGCAGTCAACTTTTCAGTGATCTAGAATCCAAGAAGCCACTTAAGATCAGCCAATCTTAAAGTAATATTCTTTTAATGTTCGTATCAGACCCGTTTTCATCACAGTCGACGTAGCTTCCCTTTCAATTGTTTGTACCATCTGTTAAAATTCGACTTCAATGAGTGTGTGTTTGACAGTTGCTTGTTTACGACGCGAAAAGTTTGTCTCGGAATTTTTACCATGAGTTAAAATTGAATAAGATTTTCTTCAAATTTTGCATGCTACGGAGTCATTGAAAATGTTGCAAAATTGTTTTGGGGAGCCTACTTTAGCACGAACACTGGTACTATTTTGGTAGCGGTTATCTAGTTCTCGCTTGGGTGGCAAGGTTCATGTTGGTTGTCATCGAAGTCATCTAACAATAGGCCCTGTAAACGTGATTTTTCGACCAAGTCGGACCATGGGGAGAGGGGAGTAAGATGAGTGGGGTTCGGTGGGCATGCAACGAGGTAATTAGAGTCATATGGGGACGCTAGATTCGCGAAGCAACTAGGGCTCTTCGTTTGAAATGGGTGGAGCTTTTATTTCTAGTACGCTATTCACTGAGAGGGAGTCGGCGAAGATGTTAATTTCTCCACTGGGGATGGCGATAAGTTGCGTCCGAAGTCTGGTCAGTTCCACTTTAAGCATACGACTTAATGGATGGTGTCTGTGAAAACATCTCAGCAGGGTCCTAGCTGTGCAAATATTCAAGTGGAGTCATCAAGATGTATACTGTAATCGTTCGGAGTGCGGTTTCTTGACAGATACCATATCGGTGCGGCATAGTTTATGACCGTCCGGCCGATTGCCTTGTATGTCGCCTAGCATCAACGTTTCAGTACGTTTTCCCCATGAACTGCCGGCTAGCGACTTGAGGTTTTGTTGCTGCTCGATACTTTGACCGTTATCATGGTCATATGAGGAATGAAGATACACAGAATATAATACCTAAAATCTTAGGGTTGTTGACAGTCGGAGTTTTAATGTCCTCACCTATGATGTTATGATCCAGTCTGTGCTCTTTCGTCCACACAAGTGTTAGAGTGGCATAAAGCATTCAGCGAATGTCAAAATCTAGCCTTATATGCGAGTTATTCGAGTCGTCAACATCAAAGAAGTTAATGAAACAGTGCTTGAAAACTGTGGAACTGGCGTCAGAGATATAGCAAGAGATCTCAACATATTTATGGATGAACTCAACACATTTTGGTTAACGTTTGGGTATGAAACGTGCCAGTGCTAGACGCGTACCAAAAGGCAAAGGAGTACAGGTCGCAAAAGAGATGCTTGACAATGCTCGATAACTCCACGTTCAACAAACGCAAAATTAAAAGGTTTCAGATTTAGTAGCAACATAACACTACTGAAATTTTCTATAAACTTGCTTAAATACTACCATTTATTTAAATCCTAAAAGCAACAAAGTAAAACGCTCTTAAGTATTCTCGTAATTCAACTTTTGTTCTTCCTTCCTTTCTTTATTGTATATAAAAACAAGCGCAACTAACTTAATTTGCCGCTCAGACTTTTTTATAAAGCAATAAAAATGTAACGTAACGCCTAACTGAAAGCAAAAAATAAAGAAAAGCAAGAGAGGACGAAAAGAGCATTCATGTGGAACAAAATAAGCAAAAAACTAAAAATATGTAAGGACAAACTGGCATGCCGCCAAGTCAAGTTCATTATCAACCACCACCACCACAAAAATGCCGCGTTATTTTTCTAGGAAACGCATGATTTACTCAACTTGCCACACTTCTATATGCTACAAATGGGAGCAGAAGCGGCGAATTATTTCCGCTTGTCTTCTTTCTTAATTTCTTTTACATTGCGTATTTTTCTGCCAAATAAATCCTGTTATAAATGTCCGGGCGCGCCTTAAAAAATTGTGGAAATTTTCGAAAGTAGGAGGAAAAAATGCATGCCACAGCAGGTGGCGCAACGAGCGGAAGTAATAAAAAAGTTAGACAGGAAGTGTTAAATAGTAGGTTGGAATGAAAGTGCCGGAATGCTTAATACTATTTCCGGTACTTATGCAATGAGCAAAGGAGAACACCAGTGACGACTCTGGCGAAGCACAGGAGAGTAGAGAAAGAAGTGGCTGGCATTGAAATTTGCGCAATTTGGTGAAAGTATTAAATAAAATAGCAGTACATGATATATGTATGAGTATGTTAGTTGTGTGGGCAAGAGTATCTAACTGGTGAACAGTAAAGCAAAAATGCAATGAAGTTTGAATTTGGAAATTGTACTCCAGTCTGAAGAATGCTGTGAATGGTGTGGCTATTCAGGGCATAACTCAAACAATTGGACAGTGGGGTTGATGAAGTGAAGGTTCGTAGTACTTTTTCTCGCAAAATCTTTTTCTTCTTTAATGGCGTAGACACCGCCTTCGCGGTTATAGCCGAGTTAACAACAGTCCGCCGTCCGTCGTTCTTCCTTTTTTCTATGTGGAGCCAATTAAGGATTCCAAGCGAAACCAGGTACTTCTCCACCAGGTCTTTCCAACGGAGTAAAAGTCTTCCTCTTCCTCTTCCTCTGCCTCCCCGGCGGATACTGCGTCGAAAACTTTCATGACCTAGCCAACGTGGCCGCTGTTTCTTAACTCGAACTATTTCAATGACGTCGTATATATCAAAGGATCATAAATCTTCCGCTAAATAGGATATTTTTTATGCAATTTGGCGTCGAATCGGAATGTGGATTTTGCATAGCCGAGGCTTATGACTGTTCTCTTCAGTCCAGAAAATGTTATCCCACACATATCCGACCGATAGGACAATCTCCGCCTTTTTGAAAGCACATTCGGCTGTTAAAGACTATGGTTTCGACTGTTTCTTGGTCTCTGATGGTCTATTTGTTCCATCCTTAAACTGTTCCTTGGTCTATGATGTTCCATTTGTTGTATCCTTAAACCCGAAGGCATAGCAGAAACTGACATTAGTCGACTCAAAAAATCAGCTCAAAGCGCTTCGTCGATTTAAGAGGGTCTTTATGATCAATTTTATAAGAGTTACTGGAACCACAAATAACCGGTTGTCGAATTGAGATCGCTACGCTATAAGCCAACCTAACCTAAGCATCCCCTTATTAACCAGAACCGGATAGGCTCATTAAAGTCATACAAAATTACCCCAAAATCGATTTACTAGCAAATAGAAAAGTGGAAAACAATTTGTAGAGACCAAAATAGCACCACTTGCAGATCCATGGCTGGACAACGAGTCAAACTGTGCAACTACCAACTATGGATGGATGTATATGTTTATATGTATGGATGTTACCCTTAACAAATACAACAATACCTCCCACCGGAAGCGGACAAGTGGCGAAAAATGAAATTGGCAAATCCTGAAAATGAAATATGAGGGCGAAAGACAACAAAGGCGAACTCGCACGAGCACTTTAGCGACAATAAAAAACAATAAAGCTTGGTGTGAGGATGAGCGTGCAAGGAGAAAGGGTGTCGAAAAACTTTGTTCCATATATTGTTTTTGCTGCTTTCCTACAATTCATAAAAGAATGGAGGAAATGAATGAATGGGGTTCTGTGGGTTTTTATATCGAGTCGAAATAAAACAAAAATAACTGACGGTTCATCGACAAACTTTGATAACGGTACTACAAGTGACTTCAGCTAATTTGACTAATGATTTTATTGCCTATCACAAGCAACAAAAACAACACATACTCAATAATGAGCTTGACTTGACACCCACACAACCAAAGTTTACAAAGAGATATAGTACCGTTTAGTTGGAAGGGATTTCAAGTTCATTTAAAATGTACAATTTGATGGCGAAAAGTTAATTAGGTACGAAATTAGGGTTTTGCGGGTTGTTTTAAATATATTTAGTAGAAAATAATACGTGTATGAGTTTTCGAGGTTTTCTACTTTTTTAAAGAATAAACATAGAAACTTGAAATGAGGAGGTTAATGAGGAATATTTTTTATCATCTTATCGAAAGAACATTCTTTGGCATTTATTTTTTGAAGAGTATCTCTTTCGAATGTTGACCGCGACTACGTCTCAGATAGTTCAGCCGTTGAGTCCAACTTTCGATGACTGACCAAAATCTCTCCGAGATCACGAGTTTCATTTTCAGGCATCAAATAGTCGGTCATCATGGCGCGATTACGGTCGCCATTAACGGTGAAAGCCATCATTTTTGAAGAAATATAGACCGATGATTCTACCGGCCTACAAACCACATTAAACCGTTACTTTTTCTAAATGAATGGCAGTTCTTGAATCTCTTCAGCTTGCTCTTCGTCACAATTGCGACAATTTTGCTTGTTTACATACCCATTGAGCCAGAAATGGGCCTCATCGCTGAATAAAAGTTGGCCCAAAATCGTCGGATCTTTTTGAAACTTTTCAAGAGCCCATAAGGCGAAGCAATGCCGCTTCGGAAGGTCTCGCGAATTCGGTTCTTGTGCAAACTGTATTTTGTACTAAATCGTTGCGCTAAATCGTTCCATACGTCAGCCCGAGTTGCTGCGAATGGCGCCGAAAAGCTACGACCGCTATATTTACTTCTCGGCGTGCTGACCGTGGTCCATTCGGTCGAATATTATCCAATAATGAATGCTAGATTTCAAAATGAGGTATGGTTTTGCGCTTAGTATGCTCAGCAGGCCGATTATGTTAACCATAGCTTGAACGAAGCGCGCGAAACTCTTTACAGAAAAAAGGCTGTTGAAAAAAGTACATCTACTTGGATCACCATACTCTTATATGTTTATTAGCCACACTCTCAAAGTCAGAAATGGTTTATAGGGATAGCTATAGCTTATCATACCATACGTCGTAGCCACATCCAGTCATGGACGTTAATGTAACAACCTGACAATAGCCGACTGATTTTGTTAGATTATTTTCCTGTATTAGGTTCTTAAGGCCAGGGGTATAAATCCGTGGATGATAATATTTTGACTGACTTGCTATTGCCGGCAATTGCAAAGTATATATACTGTCCTGAGTTAAGCATAAGGCATCCAACTCTAGAGCTTTGGAAAGCAGGGTAGCTGTGGAGAAAACGTGATTAGCATATGCGTTGCCTATGCGACAATCTGGAACGATCAACCTGAGAGCAAAACTAGAAAATTCATATGTAAAACGGTAAATTGGAAATATACAAATTTCCTACTGGCACCTATTAGAAGTGTCGTCAGGAACATGATTACAAAATTCACTGGACACAATATGATGGCGGCAGACGCCTACAGATTGGGGCTGTCAGACCGAAAAGACTGTAGGCAATGTCAAGAGCAAGGCACCGGGGAAACAATGGAGCACCGCATTCACAAGGCTATATTTTAAGCTTTTGGGCAACTCAGTACTCAGCACTGTCCATATCGACATACTCTTATTCATACGAGTATATTTACGAACATTTCACCCTTTTTTCCGTATAATCTATGCATATTTATAGTAAGTCTTTCGAGGGTCCACAATGAAAAACGTCAAAAAGTGTTACATGGATAAATAACTACAAACATCCAAGTATATGTACATAACGGCAGCAAAGACCGAAGGTCATCGAGGCGTCACTCACACTGATACTAACACACTTAAAGTTATGCATAAGGTAATATTAGGAAAGAAAGAAGAGTCGGAATTCACGAAAAAACAGAAAAACACAGATGTTAGATAAGTGCATTTACATACATATACAAGTTCACCGACATCTACATATGTACATATGTATATTTTGGACATGAATCATTCAACAAAGCACTTCAGTTGTACCCGAAGAACTGAAGAAAGAACAAAAAAGGCGCAGCTGAGTGGCGAAGAAAAAAGCAATGAGTGTCGACAACAACAACAAAGTATGGAAAATTGTAGCAAAAGTGAAAAAGTAAAAGTGTTTTGTATACGCGCGAGGGGGTAAAATGTGAAAGGCCGTATGCGGTCGCATTGAAATGTTAATATACCGTTGTGAGTGATATGAGCGCGGCAGATATGAGCGACAGTGTGTGAGTGTCAAATGAGCGCATTACTATGCGTCGGCACAATGTCAACTAATAACAAAGTCAAAAATGATTTCCATGCTAATGAAGACTTCTTTCTCTGTACCTTTCTCCACTTTTCTTTTTGAATATTTTCGTTTATTTTATTCACTTTTTCAAAATTTCTAGTTAAACGCATGTCAAATATCGGCGGTTTCTGTTGTCAGTGGAAAATGAATTGGTGGAAATTGAAAAGAACTGATAATTAACTCGAAAAATCTAATAAGAACATAAAAGGCAATAAATTGAAAAATGAAAGAGGAATATATACACTTATATGGATATATCCTTAATCTCGCAACATTTCTTCAATTCTATTTCTCGGCTAACTAAAACAGATTGATTGACTATTTTTAGAATCGCATGAATTTTTAATTCCAATAATTGATTTCCCCCCCCCCAAATAATTATTCAAAGTCAGCTAAACCGAAGCCAATTCAGCTATACTTATATCGTGCTAGAAAACTTTTGATTTTTGCGATTTCCGGTGAAAGTCAAGAAAGCCGTTAAGAGCCAAAGGGAGCCGGGAGAATCGATGGGATCCAATAAAAACCGGTAGCAGGTAATGAGTGCCATAGAGTTTAGCTGATAGATGAAGTTCGGCGAAAGCCAATAAAGACTGGTTGGAGCTGGTGAGGGTCAAGAAAAACGGGACCAAATATTCATATTTAAGATTTTGAGTTAAATGTAGGATAGTCCATGATTTCCGCAATTTGCGACAATTCGGATACCAAGCGCGGCCTGGTCCTTCTCCACCTGACCCCTCCAACGGAGTGGAGATCTTCCTCTTCCTCTACTTCCCAAGGCGGAGACTTCGTAGCATAACCTATGTCACTGTCGTCGTATATCTCGTATAGCTCATTGTTCCATCGAATGCGATATTCGCCATTGCCAATGGACCATAAATCTTCCGCAGAACTTTTCTCTCGAAAATTCATAACGTCGATTCATCACTTAGAGAGTTTGGTATTTTTTCGTGCAAAGAGGACTTCATCATAATCCTTAACACGTTTTCAATTGTCTTCATAGTGCAAAAACTATCTCTCTGTGCAATCCGCTGTGGTCTCGAGGAGATTCAGTCTTCGAACTGGTCTAATCGACCGATGATGATACTCGAAGGCTATGCGCTTCAAATTTAATGTTTTTACAAGTCTAATACATAGGTCAATAAAAAACTATTTACACACTCAAATTTATGTGTCTATTAAAGCCTGATAGAAAAACGTTAGATTCCCTTTTCTTTACTCTCAGAAATATACTCGTATATCAAATGTGTGTCAGTTTGTAGGTTTTTGCCTTCATTCCCTCGTTACGCTTACGCTTTCATCGACTTTCACATTACAATTCCTAACTCCTCTGGTTCTAGCCATTAGACGTGCCGCGTCTATGCGTATGTTTGTGCAACAACCGGATCGCGCATTCGCCGGAAACGGATGTGGCCCATAAACGCCATCATTAGTAATATGGTTGCATGGCTAATAGCTTACTTACGCTCCCACATGTATTGCAGAGCCAAAGTCCCACTTCGCAAACATAACGCCTCTAATACATAGGTAAATAGTACTTACATACATATGTATACCATGTACTCACATATATACATACATATGTATATGGACGAGTATAAACAGCCCTTTCGGTTTCTACAATGTTTTCACTGGCGCGCATTTTTCGGTTTACCGGTTTGACCTTCGCCATTTACGCATTTTTACCCACGCATTGACATTCTATGTCACCTTCGAGCTTCTTCAAGATTTTAAAGCATACCTCCAACTCGCCAATATACCATATTTTGTGCCAATGTATTCCTCCGACTCGCTCAATATATTTTGACTGCTGATCCATATTAAGATTTACTTTCTTTATTGCATTGAAGTTGACTGCACGCTTTCAACCTTTCTCTTTTTCTCGACTTTGCCATTTCCTTAAATTCACCGCTTTACTCTTTTTATGCCGTTTATTATCCACACACGCGGTTATCCTTTCTTTTATTGCCAGCTTTTAGCATTATTTTTAATGTCTGGCAGCTTGTTGGTGCCGTGTCCTAAATGTCTGTGAGCGTATTGACTTCCTGTGAAAGCTGCTTTTCCAACGCAACGTTACACCCTCGTACACCCACACCCAACCCATTTCTTCTCACGCGCAACAGTTAACCTTCATTGAGTCCAAGTGAGGCTTGCCCTCACGCTCATTCGCCTCACAGCTATGGCGGCTTGCTGAACTCCTAACGCTCCATTGTGAATTCCGACGAAGCAGCAGTTCGTGTAATTTCATCAAATGCAATGATTTCCTGCAGACAAAATGTTATTTTACAAAATTTTATAAAATTGCGACAAAAAGAAAATCATAAATGCTTTTCTCATCCGACTGTGGTCGTCAGCTGCATTGTAGTCTCTCAATTTCTTTGTGCCCTTTTTGACATTGTTGGTGTGCCGCTTGACTGTTTGACGAGCTTTTTGATGTCTTCACTTAAATTACATTCCCCGCTTTAAAATTTTACGCACTTCTCATGCTCGTGTGTGCGAGCAAATTATTTTTATTACGGTTTCGGGTAGGAATGTAATTAGTTTTTTTACGATTGCTTGAGGTTTTTGGTATAAGAAAAGCTTAAAGAGGTTCAGGGTTTAAAATACTTATGGTTTGTATATTCGAATTTTGGAGAGATCCGTCGAAAATCGGCTGCAAGACTGACATTTCCAATACACCGACTATCCTGTAATCCATAATCACCGAAAATATATGTATGTTTGGATACGAAATGCATACAAAGGGGATCCATTCTAGAGGGCTTACAAGCTTGGACTTGGACACATAGTCACACTATAATTTTGAGGAATGCGGCAGAGCTAATCGTTCTTGGCCGTGTACAAAAAAGGGTCCGTTCCGACTGTACAAACGCAAGAACAGAACCTGGCCCCACTAAGTTCCTTAGCGCGCTGCAGATTTCTTATTACCTCGCATTTCCAACTAAAAAAAAACATCACCCTCACAATCGCTCAACAGCTGGCATTCGCAGCAATTGTGTGCGGTCCCGGCGTGTATCCACACATAACTATAAGTAACTTTTTGTTGTATTTTTTCTTGTGGCTTCCCCAAAAAACGTTCACTCAAGCTCACAACCACAATTCATTTGTCTCGTCTGCTGCGGGTGTACTTTTGGACGCAGCTGACTTGCTGACTGGGTGATAGTGTGACGATGTAAGCTCCTACATGCGAGTACAAGTTGGCCATTTGTCTGTTTTGACGGCGCCGATTTTGGCTGTGCGCCAACCAGCTGAAAGAAGTGGAAAATAAAAAAAAAACACCCTAGAGTTGTTGTAGCTTTCGCTTGATTTCGTTGCTAGCACGTCGCGTACGAAAATATACTTATTCGTGCTTATAACCGAGCAGCAACTAGTCGTGCACGCCACTGTGGTGCCGATCCAACTCAACCTCCTGACCCGAAATCTTACTTAGAGTCACTTCGAGTAACAACGCCGCCGACCAAGAGCATTTTTCCACAGCAGTTCGCTTTGGCTAATCTCTACACACATTTAGCGGGAAACTTTAAGCGCCTGTCTGTCGATATCTTAGCCTCTGTTACAATATTTCGTCGTTCCTGCCGCCCACGAGTTGCGGAAATGAGATTTGCACAACAAAACTTTCCTGTTTCGATACATTGGTATTAGTGTTAGTGGAGAATTGGCTGGTTGCCTGGTGGGTTGCAAGTTTAATAATCACCGGAATGCTTTTTCTTATTCGTACATTATATACTTGTTTCAGCTCTAAGGTTCCGCCTTATTAAATTCGCAAAACTACTTTAATTGTCTCTTTTTTCTATTTCTTTTCGATGATTTTTATTATCCTCCACTTCAATTGCTTTTCTACCATTTTCATGTCCTTCGTGCAGCTTAAAAATTTAATTCTCGGAATTTTACACTATCTGCTACACGTGCCTGCCATTCCCTTGATTACTTATTTAACTTTTAGGACGCTTACGATTTCCATTAGTACATTGTCATTAAAAATTTAAGCTATGCTTGAATGGCTCGGCGAAGTTGGCGATGGCGATTACATTTGATCCTTCCTGTTACCCTGGAATTTTTGTGACATTCTGCGTTCAGTCTAGATTTCATTTCGATTGGTATGTGCTCAGATAGCTGAGAGTGATACTTAACAGATGAGCGAAAACGAGGACCTTGCATACATTTCCACTTTAAAATCTTTATATCGAAGATTTATAAATAGGTGAGGTATCAGGAGAGTATGGCCAAGTTTTGGCACTTGGTGTCAGAATCACCTCCAATTTTTTTCTTAACTTGTAAATTGTATACCTAACTACATTTGACTACAGAATCGTGCGCCGATAACATCTCGAAAGTTTATTTTATGGCTAACAGTCTAACATGTTCGACTTTTCAGTCTTATTTCGTATGAAAGTTATCATTGAAGTCCAATATTGATTCCTTAGAAAAAGTATACACAAAATTAGTCCATCTTTCTAAAATCAATATTTTCATTGCCATAGTTTTATAGAAGATTGCTACGTCCTCTTAGACAAAATAAAAGCTATAACTGTCCGTTTTCAAATCGTAGACTCGAACCTCATAGGTATGGTGCATCACTCCTTTTTTGTACCGTAACCACATTACTCTTTATAAGTTAAGCTATTTTTTTTTGACGATGACACTTTCTCGATTCTTTTCCTTCTTTACTGCCGCTGACGAGTTAACAACAATGCGCCGATTCTTTCTTTTTAATTGAGATCCTTATCCATCTGATCTCTTCATTAGAGTGGAGGTCTTCCTCTTCCTATGCTTCCACTGGTGGGTACTGAATCGAAAACCTTCAAAGCTAGAGTGTTCTCTTCGATCCATACAACATGACCTAACCAGCGCAGCCGTTGTCTCTTGATTCGCTGAACTATGTCAATGTCGCCACTTGTCTCGCACAGCTCATCGATCCATTGACTGCAGTACTGGCCTTTGCCAATGCGCAAAGTACCATCAGATGTTGTCATTGCCCATGTATCCACACCATATAGCAGGACGGGAATTCATCATTCCTGGAGCACTTGTAGAGTTTGGTCTTTGTTCGTCGGGAGAAGACTTTCCTTTTCAATTGCCTACTGGCAAGAGCGATTCTGCATTGGTTTACAAGGCTGATATTGTTGTTGATGTTAATATTGGTTCCAAGCGTTCTAAGTTATGACTGTTTGTCAGGAGATATTTCGTCTTGTCCTCGTTTACAACCAGACCTACATATACAAATTGCTCAAGTTCAGACATAACAGAATATATGTATGTAGGCAGCTTTCTCGATTACTGGATACAAAAAATATGAGTACAAATGTGTTTGACGTTATCTTAGGAATATTGAAAGTGTCTTTAAAAATAACTTAGTTTTTGGTTTCCACGTTCAAGGAAGTACATAGCTCTGTGAGAACTTTTTGGCACATATCATTAATAAGATTGAGATCTCCATTAATCTCTTTGTAGATTACAGTAAATATCCAACTACAGACTCCCCATAATTTTTGGTAAATTTGGTTTTTGGCTCAGCATTTCCTAGATAACGGGATTTATTTATTCTGCCTGATTCGTTCACCCAACCTGGCATTCAAACCGTTCGGTCACTGTACTCTCAACTTCAGCTGACTGTTAAAAGGTACTTCTGGAGCCATATTGCCCAAAGTATGCTGAAATAAACACGAAAATCGTGAACTAAGGCAGTTTTTTTTCCTGTAACTGTCACTCAAACTCAAGACCAACTAACTGTTAGTACTTTGAACGATCGATGATCTCATATCGCGCTTCAGCATGACCCATGTTACACAGTTATGCATATTTCAAATTACCACGAAATCGAAATTGTCCAGAATTCAGCATTTAAATAAAACTCATATTCATAAAATCCAAAGCACGAACACACGGCTGAAGCAGTGACGGCAGCGTCAACCACAAATGTCAACTGAATATTACTGCATTTCGACATTAGCTGTAACAATAATAAAAAAAACACCACAACAACAATAACATTTAAATTTACGAATATAATAAATAACCACAAAAGCATTTCATTTTACTAAGACGAGTGTAAATGGAACGAAGATGCATGAGGACTTACACACAAACAACCAGCAATGCAATCGCTTCAAATGACGAGGAGAGAGTGCAAGAAAGGCAGTAAGAGAGAGCATTGCATGTATTCATCAGTGAAAATGAGAGCGTACAGCAGTTAAACATAAGAACAAACAAGAATATCGCTCAGAAAAATGCTTAACACCAGAGGTGAGCAGAATGCCGCCATAACAGTGGGAGCACTGTAAAAATGTTGTACATAACAGCGCAGCCTCCACGCAATAACAGAGCTAACCCCCACTCAGTGCAGTCATTGTGGGGCTAAATATAAAGAGTAACAGCAAGAGAGCGCGCGTCAAACTAGAGTACAACGCAATCGTTCTGATATTTTCTTCGTTTATTCTTTCATTCCATTTTGGAATGCTTAACTTCAGCTGCTCTTTGGCTTCTTTTTTTGGTTCCTCGTTTATCAACTGAAAACTGCTGCTGCTACACAACGCGAGCATTTGCTGTTGCTGGAGCCAGTCACTTAAGCCGAAGAACACTTTGCGAAACATTCGCTTTCGTTAGTGCGCTCTTTGCCTGCAGCAAAACAACAAGTGCTTCACTTTTCGTGTTCGCGGTGCGCGTGTTACTTAGTTAGAATTTATTAGCACGCTCCTTGTTGTTGCTGTTGACTGCAATTTAGAATTTCTTATTGCGCCGATCAGTGAGTCAATGTAAGTCGCTTCGTTAAAACCATTCATCGGTTGCCTTCTTCGGTTGCTCTTCTGAGTTTCGGGTGCGGTAAAAAAACATTAGTTCGTGTGGTGGTTATTTTTGTTGTTGCTGTTGCATTTGGTGGAATATGCAAGCGATTAGTAAGTGTAGTTTTGCTGTTAATGCACAAAGGGGCGGTATGTAACGTTAACAGCGTAATGTTATGGGCATTGCTAAGGCTAACAGTGGAGCCAATATAAATTAACATATGTTAATGGATTAACAGCGATTGTGCTATATGTTATATACCATACTGTGACTGCTGTTATTACTGGTCGTTGTGCATCTATTTTTTTTTTTCAAAGTCATAATGCTTTTCTTATTAGAAAAGCTCAACTGGAAAATCGATTTAATTTCTTTCAACGAATTACCAAAATTAAGTGATGAAAAATAGATATAACTATTATAAAAATACCTAAAATATATCTATATACCCAAAATTATTTTGAAATGTTTGAGTACTTTAAAATTTTATGGAAATAATTTGCAGAAAAATTGTTCCAAACATCGCCGTACTTTACGATTTATAGGCGAAGTTTATTGAAATTGAAGCATGCCAAACTTTTAGAGAGCTTTTAAGACAAAGAATTGAGCTTTTACAGTATTTTAAGTGTTTGGAGGTTAGGTCAGAAATTAGAGAATCAGAAAGCCTACATTTTTCTAACAATTGTCTGTGATTTAGAATCTTTTATTTTTTATCGAGTAACCTTATAAAAATACGAATGTCACAGACTGCCGAATTTAAAAGCAAAAATGTTGGTCTAGGAAAATAATTATGTGAAAAGGGTACTTGTTAATAAGACCATTCTTTTTTTATCTTACTCAAAAGTAACTTCATTGTTGCTAGAACTGTAAGTATGCCTGGATTTAGGAGAGCATTTAAGTAGAAAAGCTCCTCTATCAATCTAAAAAGATCCAAGTTCCAAACCTTTCATTACTATAGTTCCTCTAGATCATTATTTTCTGGAAAAATATTTGTTATTAGCTTCACTGAAGGGTTAGGTAAATCATTTCATAGTTTCCAAATTTTGTAGTATACAAACTTTTATAATTGTCAAAAATTTGAAATTCTCTTCGAGCATAAGCTCCAGCAACTACAGACTTAGTATCTTTTTTCTATACTATTTTCTAGGAGAATGCGTTTAAATTCTTATACAGAGGCTATAAAATACAAATATGTATGTATGTATGTATCCAAAGGGCAAATCCACATCATTTCCCTACTTCATGAGTCACATCAGGCCAAATACAAAACAAAAATACCACTAGAAGCTAAATTTAGGCTTTGGAAGACACGCAATGATAAGCTAAACCGCTAAACCTAATCCAGAGCTAAATTATATACATATGCTTGTTATTTCCGTGCTTCATTGGAGAGCAACTTGTCTCTCATATTGGTCGCCTCTGGAACTATTGGGGTTCTGGATGTTACAAGATTGTTGGATGCTAGCAGAGATCACTGAAGATCTGGACCCAAGTGTTCACTAAAATAGACACGCTTAAGTGTTATAATATATTATAGCTATTTGGTAATTAGAATTTCTCTGTGTTGTATGCCGATTAGTGTAGTTACATAATATATTTGTCACTAGGCTTGCATTTAATACATTCGTTTACATAACCTTCAAGTGCAATCCGCCATAAAGAGGAAGTGTAATTAAACTTTCTACGTCGCTAATTAAAATGCTAACTCATAAGCCGACTAGGCACGATTCAAATGCGCAAATCGGCTGGCTTAGAATTGAAAATCGACAAGAATCGAAAGCAACCAATCAATTTCTGCATTTCATAGACAGCCAATGTGCGATTTATGGCGAGCAGCACGAAAGCCGAGACTCAAACGCTGAGCGCAGCGCACAGAACGCACCGTTTGTTGGTATTGTTGTTACACATTTGTAAACGCACTCTTCGCGCCCCAACAATGCCGGCAGGCAGTCCAACAGTCCATTGAAAGGCTGCCAATGATGGGGCTGCTGCTGTTATGCTGACTTGACTTGACGACCGCTGTTGCGCGCTTCGTTGCTGCTCTCTTCGGCTGCCTTGTTCGCACTCATTTGGCTGATGGATTACTACCAGCGCGCCGATATGCTGCTCTTTATGTTTTACTTTTGCTTTTTCTTGGTTTTGGTTTTAGTTTTTGCTTTTGTCGTTGATATAATATATTTTTTAGCACTGGCATATCTGTTCGCCTGTGCTGAGTGTATGCCGCTTTCGGGGGTTCCGCTGTTGCTGCCCCCACTGCTGCTGCTATGACTGTTGTCGCTCTTGCCGCCCAGCCGACCACACCATGCCATCGCACCACTCTTTGCTCTTTACCCGGTGTCGGCTCTGCTTTTGTTTATATCTCTACGCTTGGCGCTTGTGCTTCGTCGACGATGAATTCGGTTTTTGCGTTGCTGGTGCTCTACTATGGTGCGGCGGCGAGTATGGATAACAGCAGCCAGTGAGCGATGAGTGGTGAGCAGCGCGAAGCGCGGTGCTGGTGGACAGCAACAACATACTAGGCGCACAAACACACACATACCGGCACTCAGCCGAGTCACTGTGTGTGGATTAGCTGATGGTATGCGCTGTTGTTGCTGGCAATGCTTGCTGTTGCTCTTGGTTCGGCGCTGGTCGCTTTGTTGGTTGACTTTTGCTTGCTTTTGCTTTAATTTTCTGTTGTTTCTACTAATACCACCACAACAACGAGTACAGCGACGACTACTGGCGCTGTTGCTGGTGCTGCTGCTGCTGCTGAGTGCTTGGGTTGGCCTGACTGACTCGACTTGACTTGGCTTTGGCGCTGGTGTTGGTGTTGGCTGGCTCGTCGTCTGGTCTGCTGTCGGCGCAGACGGTCCGGTCTGCTCTGGTCTCTGGTGTGGTCTGCTCTGCAGTTGCGTTCGCGTTTCGAAAATAGTTACAAGATGTTCATCGAAGTGAATAGAACGTCTGAACGGGTGTTGGACTAACTAACTAACCAGCCAGCTAGTCAGCGCCAAGCAAACAAACAGCAAGCTGTTAAGTCCGCGTACACCGCCGCGCGTTGCCTTACAATTGAAGTGTAGTGAAGTGAAAAACTCTCGGCTGTTGCTTTTATTTTTCTTTTCTTTTTGGTGTTGTTTTTGTCGTTCATTCTTACTTTTACTATGCGGTTCTGTGTTGAACCAAGTGCCTGCGCCGCTGTGTAAGTGTATGCGTGCGTGTGTGTAGTGTGGTGTGGTGTGTTGAGTGGGATCTGCATTTCAGAGTCACAGAGTCGTCTATACTGTGCTGTCTGCTGGCCACTCATTTCAGTTCGGCAGCAACATCCGCAGCAGCCGAACCAGCGAATTTCAAAGTCGCCTCTTCAATTCAACCCCCAACGCAAACGCAGACAGTGCGCTAATTTTGTGCGTTCGAAACGCCCCTAAGTAAGAACTAGTGCGCTCTAACATACTTTTGGAAAACGAAATGTAATAAAAACAGAAAAAAATTTAAATAAAATTAAGTTTATCAAAAAATAAATAGAAAATGGCAACAAAAATTGCATGTGAAATGTTCGCAAAGAAAGCGCAAAAATAAAAGTGAAATGTAAATGGAAAAGCACCAAAATTAGAATTATTTTCTTCTAGTTCTAGTTGTGTGGAAGCAGTGTAGCCAAAAAAGCACAAAACAAACCGAATAAATAAAATAAAAAAATTAAAGAAAAAAAACAAATGCAAATAGTATTACTTAAGTGAGTAAATATTTTTGTATTTAGGTGTGTTCGTATGTATGTGCATGCAAATGGGCTTATATGACTAAATACATAGCAGATTTGCAAATTACTTTGAAAAAAGAATCGAGAAATGTGTGCGCCAGCGTCGAGGCTGCTTTGAATTAAAGTTTTTTGAAAAATATTTAAAAATTTATGAATTAAAGCAAGCGACTTAATTTTGTGGTTGTGGAGCAAAAAGTGGCAAAAACCAAAAATGTGCAAAAATGCAAATCTTAAAAATTAAACTAAAGCAAACATAATTTTAAATTAATTAAAAATTTCAATTGCAAAAGAATTATAAACAAAAATTAATAAAAATAGAAGAAACTTAAAAAATAAATGTAAATAAATTATTAAAAAATTAAAATTGATATTTAAATAAGTTAAAATAAATATAAATGACTTAATAAAAACGTATTAATTAATTTAAAATTGAATATTAAGTTCACAAAAATAAAAAAAATTGTTAAAGAACTAATTTTAACATAAACGGATTAAATAACTAAATGTTAAAAAATTTAAATCATTCCTTAAAACCATATAAATGCAATCCAAAGAATTGTAATATATGCTTTAAAAATTAGTTTTCAAATTACACATTTTCTTTAATAAAAAGCATAAAAACAATTTATTAAAAACTAATTAAATAATAATAATAATTAATAACAATTAATTTAATTAATTTGATTTTAAATTTAACATTTTAAAGCGTTCTTATTGCATATTTAAAAACAAAAAATATTAAATTTATTTCTTTGTCTCAACAAATAACATAAATAACTAGTTACTTAATTTAGCATTGAATTTATAAAAATTAAAAAAAATTTAGGCGCTAAATTCTTTTCTTAATAAAATTTTTGAATTTAAACCTAGGCACATTTAAAAAACTAACTATACGTTAAAACTAAAAAAATAATTCGCATAGAAAAATCTTATTAGAACTTAAACAAAAATACAAAAATAATTTTATATGTAAAAAAAAAAAATTGTAGCAAAAAAAATTCGACAAAAGTTAAATTAAATAAAACTAAAATAAAATAAAAACTTAAAAATTAATTTAAATACAAAAAATAATTTAAAAAGTTAAACCTTTTTAATTACATATTTGAAAATAAAAAATACTAATTTATATACATTTTTAAAAAATAAAAAATTTAGTTCAAATATTGCAAGTAATTTTTGTAAAAAAAAATAGAAACTGATAAAAAACATTTTCCTATATAATAAGGACCATTAAGTGAAGATTTCGAAATGAAGAAACAAAAGACGTGATTAAAAAAAACTGAAGATTATAAAAAAATATGTTCCTATATAATATGAACCATTAAGTGAAGAATTCGAAATGAAGAAACTAAAGCCGTGATTTTTGAAAAAAAAAACTGAAAAAATATATTCCATTATAATTTGGAGCACTAAGTCAAAAATTCGATGCGAGAAACTATAAAAATTTTTTTTAGAAGTGAGTGTTGCATTAAAAAGGACAATAACCTAAAAAAAACTAAGCTTCAAGTTATAAAGAGAAATTACAATGGAAATATGGAAACTATGAAAGATGTGAAATTGTATAAGTTCAGCTTAAAACAGGTGTTATTTGAAAACAAACTGTGAAAAGTAAGCTATGATTTAGGAATTAAGAGAAAAATAAAAAGTTTAGAGAGTTACTAACGAACCTAAAATATACAATTTCGGTTTCGAATGCCTAAATACTCTCAAAAAAATTAAAAAATAAACTTATAAACTATCAATCAAAACAAGACTGAAAATGTACACGAATTTGTCAACAAAAAATGTGAGAACGATACACAAAGTGCACTCCAAACAAAAACGAAGAAATGCGATATCAATAAATGTGTGTTTTTTTTTAATTTCAAAGACAGCATAATTAATTAAAATTCCCGCCTAACAAAAAAAAACACAACAAATGAACAAATAAAATTGTCAGCAAAAACAGTGGCGAAAAATCGAGCAAAACTGCAAATCTCGTGACCAGCTTTTTGCTTTCCCTTTTCTGCCAATTTGTGCTGTGAAAAAAATATAAATATTTTGTTAAATGAAAATCGTGATGCGCCAAATGCGCGTGCGACACCAAACAAAAAAAACTGTTTTCTAAGCGAAATTATATAGTTGTTGTTATAGTAAATATACAAAAATACGAAATATTATAATTAATTTGGCGACTATGCGAGCTGCCGCTGACAGCCGCTGCAAGTGGAGCGCGTAAAAAAATATCACAAAAACTGAGCAGCAGCAGCAATAAGGAACAAATAATAGAAAACACGCGCAAAACAATGCAAGAATTATTAAAAAATATATCAACATACATATTTGTAAGCAATATGTGTGTGTGATGGTTTGTGCAAAGTGTCAAATAATAAATTAGCTGCACTGCACGAATGGAGGCAAGAACCACAGCTGACAAAAAAAATATATTTTTTTTTTATTTTTGTGGCAACTAATCAGTGCAAACTTTGCGACTACAACAACAAAAAACCAAAGAGCGATAAAATAATGACTTTAAGTGTTAGGCTGGTGGAAACAATGTTTTGGACGCAACATGTTCCGCAAAGAAATCAACAGACAGCCACTAACTCCACAGCAATAAAAAGTTTGTAGCTTTTGCTGGGTGAATTGTCACACACAAAAAAGAACAATATAAAGTAACGGAAAAATAAGTGACTGATAAAAAGTGCTTGAAAAACAACAACAACTGTTGTTTTAATACCGCGATTTATTAAATTTGTTGAGACGCTGTGTTTGTGTTTGTGTGCGCAAAATAACAAAAACAAAGTTGGCGAAACAGTTCAACAACTGATAAAAATCTGCAAATAAACAGCGAAATTTCTTTGAAATATTATTTGATATTTATTGTTAGCATTTTTAATGCCTTTTGGGTCTGCAGATGCCAAGCAGCTTCGAAGATAGACATTTTATGCAAAAATCATTCAAAATTATGTGTAAAGTACAAATAAAAATTTGTAAAAATATGAAACAACAATGATAATAAAATTTAGAAATTTTTAATACTAATGAAAAATTAAAAAAAAATAAATAAATGTAAAAAATAATAATATTAAAATTAAAAAAAAAATTAATATGGATGAAAACTAAATAAAAACGAAATAAATATGAAAAAGTAATAATAAAATTAAAAAAAAGTTTTAATATGCATGAAAATAAATGGGTTTTTTTGTTTTGCACAAACTTTTTTTTACAATTTTATTATATTTTAAGATAATTATATAATTTACATGCTTTCGGTTTTAAATAAAAAATATGTTTCTTTTTTTAATTTAAAAAAAAATATTTTTTTTTTTTATAAAATTGATTTTTATTCACTAAAAATTCATTAAATAAAAATTATTGCATAAAATTTAATTACAAATTATTAAAAATATTCAAATCAAGCTTTTGATTTACCAGCTTTTGTTTATATAACTTATGCCTTCAGTTTAAAATTAAAAAAAATATTTTCGCTTTCACTTTGCAAAAAATATTTTTTTTATGATTTTTTTTTTACTTTATAAAATAAATAAATTAATAATCATTGCATAAAATTTATTTGATAACTACAAATTATTTAAATTGTTATAATTTGAAACATAATTAATTTAAAATTAAAAATATTTTGTATCTATACCTATACCCATCCACAAAAAACGGGAACACGTGTTTGAAAAAATTAAAAGTCAAAAAATCACAAAACACGCCGGAGAAATTATTTATTTGCTCTTAGGTTAACCACACACAACAAAAATATGCTCGAATATGTTCTGAAAATATATAACAGCAAGTCTAAAAAATTTTTTTTTTTTATTTTGATAATTTTTTTAACATTTTCATTTATTTATTTTATTGTTTTTTAAGTTTTCTTGTTTTTTGTCAATTTTCTTAAGGCGTTTTTTTCTTTTGTTTAGTTTTGTGTTTTTATTTTTCTTTTAGTGACTTTCTTTTTTTATTTATTTTAGTGTTTTTTTAGTATTTTTTAATTTAGTTTAAAATGATTTTTTTTTAATTTCTTAGTGTTTTTTCCAACATATAATGCACTTAATGTTCCAGCCTTCGATAAGCCATTTAAACTAATTGTATTTGTTGCGCGCTGCTTTCACACAACTAAAATTATTTTATTAATTATATTTTCTTCACCAGTAAGCAACACCAAAACGGCTTTATCAAACAAAAAAACAATAAAATTGATTTTAATTAAAAACTGCAATAAGAACACAGAACGACGGAAGTGAAGTGCACAAAAAAATAAATAAATCAACAGAAAAAGTGTTTAAAAGCAAAAAACCAAACAAAAAGTTACATACAAAACAGCACAAGCAAGAAGTGAAAATATATTTAAAAAATAACTGCATTTGAAAATATAAAAAATTCTGAAACAATAGCAGTTCTAAATTAGTGGAAACTCAATGAACGAAAAAGTGACTGTGAAACCCAGTTTAAAATTCTAACAACTTCACATACAAAAACAACAAAGTGTTAAAAAGTTTGTAAAAAAATATGCATGTGAAATGTATATGCTAAAGCAACAACTATTTTATGATGAAACAGTGAAATAACAGCATAAAAATTCATATTTTAAAAAGCAGATTCAATTTTTGTAAACAAAATAAAAACAAACGCCAAATAAACCAATCGAAGTGCCAAAAGTGTGTGTCAAAACAAAAAGCAAGCATTAACAATTCCACGGCAAATATTTTCGGAATTCCGTTTTTATAAATAAACATATAAATATATCAATTTGTGCGCATAGCACACTGACTCACACATACATTCGCGTTTATTGGAGATATTACTTTATTACAACTGCATTTATATACATACATACATATATTTTATGTATAAAGTTATTCAAATAACGGATATAGTCTTTTGTGAGACGAAAAATTGAAAGAGAACTTTGTTATATACCTACTATATATATATATATATTTTGTATACAAAAACAGGTGAGTGAGCAATTGCAATTGAAATGAATAAACCTTTAAAAAGTTTATATGTATATTGTTCTTAAAATGCCAATCAAAAATCAAAATCATAAATATTTCTCTACTTTTAACGTAACATACTTACAAATAGTGTTTTGAAGCATTTTCACAATTTTCTAGATATATTTATGATGGTCAGTATAAAGTTAACGTGACGTCACCAAAAACTAATCTCAATATTTGCCTTGATGTGACAATTTCTTCGATTACACTTGAGGCTCTTACACTTTTTCCTTTAGTTCGACAATTAGCCGTTCTCTTCGTCTTTTCTCTTGCTTTTTTATCTGTAGTACCCAAAAACTCTTTAAGTCACTGAAACCGCATTTAGAGGCAAAAGTTTTAAATATTATATAATATTTCAGCGTCATTGTTGTTGTTATTTATGACGATATTATTTAGCGATTTTATGGTAGATTATCTAAATTATATCCAAAATCTGCTTGATATACTTTATACATAAATATGTATATATCAATAGGATCTTTGAGTCAATAAGACTACCGTCGGCTAAACAGTTTTTATTAACATTTCGAGAAAGTCTTTGTTGAAGCAGTTTCTACAAGCGGCCTCATAGCCTAGTTTACAACAGCGCACCAGTGGTTCTTCCTTATCGCTGTTTGACGCCAATTGGAGATTCCAAATGTAACTAGGTCCTTCTCCACCTAGTCTTTCCAACGGAGTGGAGGTCTTCCTCTTCCTTTGAGGGCGGAGTCATGTGTAGAAGTTCAAGCAAGTGAGGAAAGTTCTTTTACATATGGGTCAAGCAGCTCACGACTTCCGGTCTTAGATCAACTATCCTCTGGGTAACCAAAAAACATCTATTTGAAGGCGTGCTAAAATGAGAAGGCGAAACATCTACCCCAAGGTTGTGCGTTGGGTTTGGGAAAACTTAGGCTTCGAGTAGTCTCTAAGTTAAAAAAGAATGTCTCCGATCCTCTAATACTGTCAATTTATAGGCCTTTGGCTTATATTGAACTTAACTAAGCTGACTATTACCAGTACTAAGCTCTATGTTATGTATTGACCGATAGATGGGGTAGAAAGTGGGTAGGTATATGGGGGCTAAGAAAAGTTTAAACCCAATTTCACCCACTTTTGAAACAGTTTATATTTCGATCTCGAAATTTTTCTAGGCTTCCGCGACTAGTTTCTTTGGTTTCGAAAAACTGACATATTATGTACGAGTACTTCTTAACCAAACTTCTACAAATGCCTCTGAACCAAAAGCATAAGAAATTTATTTGAATACAAATGAATCTGGCAATAATAACTCAAATTTTAAATAATCTTTAATTAATTTGCTAGTTAAGACAACACTAAATCTTTCGCTATAATTTTGCTGACAACAAAAAAATTTGAGAAAAGATAATAAATTATACGCTTGCAAGGCAATAAACCCATTCAGCCACCAAAATACGCCTGAATCAGGCATATTCATCAAAAGCGTGTATGAATGAGAAGCGTGTATGAATGAGAAGCGTGAGCGATTAAATATGTGTGTAAAATTAAATTTCTACGAAAGGATGTGGATAAGGAAAGTGAGCTGAGGGCATATATACACTGAAATGCGTACAAACCTACACAAATACATATTATATTTAGTGTACAACGAACTGTAAGCGCTTGATGGATTGCTGCACACAAATACATATATACTTTAAATATGTATATGGATTGTGGGTATATAAATACAACGTGCGACAGGCACTTCCTAGATGCCAACAGGCCATAAATAAGCAAATAGCAATAATGTGACAAAGTGTAGGACAAATTGCAATTAAAAAGTGCAATGAGTGAAAACAATGACCGCAAAAGGTTGACGGAAAATGTGACAAACTGCCGCGCGTTTTTAATTGTAAAATAATGAAAGTTCACAGAAAAAGGTGTAAAGCGCACATACAAATATGAAGGAATCGTAAAAATAGCGCGAAAAGCTGACATTCATACATACTTACCTGTTTATATGCGCTTACACGCTTTGTACCTTCCTGAGTGAAGAAAGTCAATCATCCCGACAAGGCTCAGCAACCACTTAAACCCTGCAACGAGCAGCCTTGCCAGCGCTCAAGAACATGTAGCGAAAATTAATTACACTGTCACATCAATCAGAGAATATTATGAGCTCGAAAGGAGGAAAAGCATGTACTTTCAAAAACATGTGAAAATAATGAATGCATACAAACAATGATAAAAAAGTAAAAAAAAAATTAAAAAAAATTAAAAAAAAAATTTTAAAAAAATTAAAAAAAAAAATAAAATAAAAAAATTATTATAAAAAATAATTTTATTTAATTAAAGAAAAATAAAGGAATAAAAGAAAACTAACTTTCAACAATTTTTTTTTTATTTATAATTAAAAAAAATTATGGAGAACATATAAATAAATTTAAATCATGCAAAAACTTCAAAAACATATAAAAATTAATAAATGTTAAAAAAGTAAAATAATTAAAAAAAAAAAATGTTTTCAAAAACATGTGAAAAATAAATGAATTAAAATAATGATAAAAAAGTAAAAAAAAAAAATTTAAAACAAAAAATTTTATTGTAAAAAATAATTTTATTTAATTAAAGAAAAATGAAGTAATATAAGCAAATTAACTTTTAACATTTTTTTTTATTTTTAGTTAAAAAAAATTATGGAGAACATATAAATAAATTGAAATCATGCAAAATTTTCAAAAACATGTAAAAATAAATAAATGCTAAAAAAGTAAAATAAATGAAAATAAAATTTTAAAAATGTTTTTTTCTAAAAAATATTTTCAAAATCATGTGAAAAAATAATTGAATTTAAATAATGATAAAAATTAAAAAAAAATTTAAAAAGTTATAAAAGAAGTAAAAGCAAAATATCTTCAAACAATTTTTTTAAAAATTAAAATTTTAAAATTAAAAAAAAAAATAAATAAAAATCATGATGAAAACAAAAAATTAACAACTCATATGATTGAGAAATAAATATAATAAACAACACTGCAAAACGAATTCGCGATTTATTATAGCCACAAAAACAACAAAAAACACAACAACAATGCTTGCAGCAAACGAGCACCTTCATCAAGGCAAATCAAAGCCGTTGACAACCGTAAAGAAGCTACACGCGCGCACATGCCTACATACATAGTCCCCATATGTTGCATATATATGTACATATATATGTATTATATATATTACATATGTACATACTTTCTGGCGTCGACACTGATGCGCGTAGGGACAGTGACGCGCAACACAGACGGCCGACCAACCCACCCACCAACCACCCACCGCGCGGCTTAATGCCGTGCAACGGCACTTGCATCTGCTAAAAAACACAAAGCAGGCAAAAAAATATGCCAAAAAACGCGCGACGATGCCTACCTCAGCACTCGCCCCTCCCACAACTCATTTTGTTGTGACAATGTCAAATTTGAATGCAAAAATTCTTCGCGTTTTCCTGACGCATGTCATGGATATTGTTTATTGTTGTTGCTTTCTTTATTTCGCACACATTTTTTCCCGAGCGCGTACGAGTACTTGCTGCAGCCAACTTTTGATTTATTGCCGCGTATGCTCGATAATTTCGTCTTAATTATAGATTTTTTTTATTGAAAATTGTCGCCTTTCTTAAAATTATGACTATTCCGTACGTCTGTAATTCTGTGTCTGTGAGTGAGTGTCGTTCAAGAAAATTACACTTAAAACCGCAGCTGGACAGCCTCGGTTGGAGCGACAGCTGGACAGTTGGACAGCTGGGCGCATGAACTGCACCGCCAGAGGCCAGACACTGGTGACAAAAGCGTTGACACATTGCAACTGGTGCATCCAGCTGACATCTACATATACATACGTGTGTGTGTGAAGAAAAGAAAACCCCGTTAAAATATGTGACATTTTGTTTATTTTAATGACATCGCCTTACGCAGACAAAACAAAGGCGTTTTCCTCGGGAAATGCGATACTTTTCAGTTACCTTCGCTTTTTAAGTGTTTTTCCGTGGATTGCTAGCGAAGTGAGGAAGGGAGGGGGTGTAAAGTGCAGATAGTTCAATGCTATGCCTCAGCAAGTGATAACTCTATGAGACAAAGGTGATGAGAAAGAGTTTGGGTAAATGCATTTTTAATTAGTTATGACCGGCTAATGACGAATTTGAGGTTAGATTGAATGTGGTCCAGACATGGCCTCTTCACATTTCTCTCTTCATTTAGCATCTATCCGGTTGTGGATTCAGAATTTCTTTCGAGAGGGATTCTACAGAAAATTTTTCTTCATGGCGGTTTTGATACCCAAAACCCCCTATTTTACCCGCCACCGCACTTACCTTTAGGAATCGGCGTAGGTCAGATATTCTCGAACAGTTGCCAAGTTTTTATTTCCAGTTTTTAATATTTTTTATGAAAGTGATTGAATATGCTGAAATTTTTGCTCGAGTAGATCAATTTTGTAACCCGATCTTCAATATTAGTAATTTTGTGAAAAATATTGGGATTGCCTAGAATGACTGCGTAAGAAGAGTTAGACTGATATTATCATATATAATTTGAAATTTGGTTTATACTCAAGTACACCGTATTTTTACATAAACCGAAGCTTATGACAGAGTTTTGGTGTTCGTAGTTGCCCATATAGTTTACAAAATCCCTCTGATAGTGGTGGCATAAACAAATTCCTCGGAAGACAAGTAGTACTGTAGTATATAGTTACTCAATGTCACCCTTTACACTCAAAAAAGTACAGCAGGAACTTCCATTAAGCTCGAAAGCTTCTATTCTACTTCTACTCTGAGCGACTGACGAACACATTTTTTTTTACAACTTTTCAATGATCGAGGATGAAGGTGATACTCGTAAACTCGTACCGCTGTAACAAACACTTGGAGGGCTGGAAATAGAAGTTTAGGTTTGGAGTCTCATTATTGGAAACACTCAGATTGGCATCTACAATATAGAGAGAAATTACTAATCGAGACCTGCATCCCTGATTTAGTCTAGAGTTGGTACTATAATATTACATGGTGTTATGGTTGTTTTTGGCTTTTGCTATAAAGACCAGAGAATATACTTATGTTTCTTCACTAAAGAGTTCATAGTTGTAAAGATAACATAGATCCCACTTTTGAAGGCTTATTCCAGAATTATTCCACAAGTAAAAGTATGAAAGTAATTTCCCACAGTTAAGACTCAACATCTTGAAGCCAAGCTGCTTGCTTCTACGGAAATTGTATCTGAACCAACATTCACCTTTCAACATGGAACTCGGTGTAGTTTGAGCATCTGCTCAAAAAAAGATCAGAAATCTTTTAAAAAGAGAATAGGTATATATAGACAAAAGAAAAAATGCTGTTTCAGGACCTTTGGAAATTTTCCTTTGAGCTTGAATCCCACTTTTTTGAGGTTTGTTCGAGATAGTAAGACTCGAGGGTGGGAGGGATACAAGCTTCTAATGTGACCGAACAAAGAGTCTTAGATCAATAAGCAGATAATGAGCCATTGAACTAAAAAAAATAACAGGAAATACTCAATTAATAATAACAACAAAAACTACTTTATGCAATTTAGAACCTTCATATCTACAAAAGCAGTTTAGCAAAATTTACGGAACCCTGAAAAAATATACAAAAAAATTTTAGCGAAAGTTTTAACAATTCACATAAATACTGTTATTTACTTTCATAAGTATATATGCGTGCTGTAAAATTGTTTATTTTCGTATCAATTCAGATTCGCTATCTTTGTATCTTGGCTTTACATATTCATACACACACACTCACGCTCATTCCTTCTGGCGTGCACATCTTTCAATACTGTCAATCTTTTGCGCTGCATAACCCTGTTGAGCGTTTATCTTTTAAATACATGCATACACACATACGTACATGCATAAATAAACAAACACTCACACATACATTGTATATATTTATATATATTTCACATTGCATTTAAGGTCACCACTGACACACCTCGCCTTGATGGCCTGCAACTGCTTGAAGCTGAAAAGACACGCGTTCTTCAACTTACATACTTTCAGGTGTATGTATGTGTGTATACTTGCGTGCTATATGCCTTACTGCATACATACCTGTGGCTCTATAAATTCGGCCCCTGTATTTGTTTAAACAATTTGCGCCATACTTATTGACCTCGAAAGCGGCAGATTTGTGTGTGTGCCCGCCCGCATGCTGCTTTACTTTCAGCAATTCAACCAACAATATTTACAATATCCACGCACACATACATAAATTTATATGTGTTTGGTTTTGTGTCTGCTGTGTAGCATCATCTTCAAAGCAGCGCGAGTGTAAACAAATTAACGAAAAGCTAGAAGATCTGCATTTTACCGGCTGTGCTTGACCATTGATTTGGCAGCTGCGGCTAAAATGATGTACACCAACCAGTGGTAGCGAAATTGGCAGCAAAAATAAATAAATACGTATTTTTTTTTTTAATTTTCAAAAAAGAGATTAAATACAAATAAATATCTATTTTTTTAATATTTATATTTTTTTTTATTTTCATTTAATTTTATTTTTCACAAAACTCTATTTCTTAAAATTAATTTTTTTTTGTTTTTGTTTGTTTTTTTTTTAATTTTGACAAAAAAATTTCTAATTTCGCTTATTTATATACATTTTTTTATTTATTTTATTTTACTAATACTTTTTTTATTATTGTTTTTTATATTTTGCATTTTTCATTAATATTTATTATTATTTATTATTAATTTTTTTTTTTTTAATTTTAATTTTACTATTTTTTTTTTAATTTCTATTATTCTTATTTGAAGTTTTATATTTTTTCCTGTTTATTTTATATTTTTTATTAATTTTTTATTATTTATTCATTAATTTTTATTTTAATTTTTTTATTTTTAATTTTTTTAATTTTAATAGTTTTGTTTCAACTTCTTTTATTTTATTGCATTTTTTCGGTAACCAAAAATCCAAAATCTATATTTTCTGTAGTTTACCCAAATGTATCTATTCTTATTGCAAGCTCTTTCACATTCTTTCTTCGTTTTGTTCCAAATTGAACACTGATTTCCTCAGCCGCTGCGCTGCTGTTACAAACAAAATCTAATTAAAATCAAAGCAAAACAAAAAAAAAATAGAAGCCAAATCTCAAAAAGCATAAAACCGACCATCGCGGCGGAAAGCATTTAAATTTTCGCCGATTTTCCTATTTACGAGCATTTGTGTGTTGTTTCATCTTCTGCAGACGCGCACACGAGCCAAAATTATTGGCAGTTGCCCAAATTTCATGGTTAAGGCGGAAAAAAGAACGGTTGTGGCGTTGCGCCAATGCGGCTGACGGTAGCTCTTCGTGCTGTTGGACCCGTAGATGGTTGAGAAGCTGCTTGGTATTTCGGCACTGTCCGTTGGCCATTTGTGTTGGTTGTTCGTTTTTGCTTGAACTGTTGCTTTTAGTTTGAGTTTTTTGCTGTTTCTAGTTCCTTCTTTTTTTGATATGAGTTTACTTAGTTTTGGTTTTTTGTTTTCTTCTTGATTATCGCTAATATTAGGCGTATGCTATGTGTTGAGATCTAATGTAGTTTGGTTTTTAATTTCCTTTTGTTTTTCTTTATGGTGGTTTTGGCATTCTTCTTATTTTTTTTTTGGTTTTTAATTTCTTTTTGTTTCCTTTTGTTTTTCTTTATGGTGGTTTGGCATTCTTCTTATCAATAACTGTGGTTTAATGGATTACAGTTTCGATAGCATAAATTTCCATACACATATATACTTTTTTTATCATTTTCGGATACTGATAAACTCAGCCGAACTACACCGATACCTATTTCGGTCTTCTAAACTTTAAGCCTCGTATCTCAGACTTTTTATTCTTATTTTTGGTTACTGTTTTAAGGAAAATGATATTTATTCTGTAAATCTTTCGTCAGAACCACCCTTCTTTAGAGTCTACGTTGCTTTTCTAAAGTCATTCTTTTTCAAAGTAAAAATAGAGCCACTTCATCCACATTTGGAAAACGTTTCGGGCATCATTTGTACCGAATATAACGAGTTCTACAGAGCGGTTGTCGGCTTACTTTGGTCTTGAGAACAGTTTCCATATTGGAAGCATTGCCAATATATCACAATCAGTATACTAGCGCCTTATCTTATATCATTGGTCCAGTTAGGCCTCAACTTTATAGTATTATACAAATCTATTTAAAGATTGCGTCATTCAATTTGAAAGATCGCTGAATTTGAACCACATATGGCCGTCTCGAACACACTTTCGACAGAAACATGATTAAGCATGATACTATATAGCTTCTATCTGCTAAGTTATTGTCATTCTACCGCTTCGTACTCGCTAAGAACCCAGCGCGCCTGCACTAGACTACAACCACACCATTCCCCGACTGCAATGGATTTATTTGCGTTACCCAGGTCGTACCACGCGTAATGCGGACACCATCTTGCCCGCAATTCTGTCATGGTTTCTTATGAGACACTTTGTCGGAAGACAAGCGGTCATAATTTGAACAAAATACATTTTGGTTTGCCCTCAAAGGAAAACAAAAACCCGCACACATTGCACGCCGACACTCGAATTGACAGGCAATGGCATCGTAAACTTTTTCGGCGCGAAAGCGTGTCGGCTAAGTAGCTAAGTGCTTGGGTGTGGGCGTGCGCGCTCTCTCCCCTCCACTCCACCCCCACTGGGGATCGCAAAACAATAGCGAAACTAAAATAGATTAGAAATGCTGAAATACAAAGTTGGGCAGCACTTTGTTGCACGTACTTAAAGGCAGATGGGTCCGAGCACACAATGCTTGCAACAAACTGTGACGATTTCTTGCTTCTTGCCTTGGACCCCATTTACTTGTAGCCTACGTGTAGAAGCACACGGCTGCTGACTAGTGCTTGTACTAAGTAAGCGGCCAGCGAACATTTCGACATTTGTTGTTGTTACGCGCTCAATACATATATTTTTGTTATTTTCGTTTTTTGTGCTAGCATGTCCCATTCGTTGGTCCACCGCGGACTGTGCGCCCGAATTCTGTTTGCCGCTGTGCGAGGTCAGTCGGCCCATGGTGGCTGCTAGCTGCTGGCGCTGTCTGCTGTTGGTGTAGTTGTTGTTGTTGTCGCATCTTTTGCTTCTTGCATGCCACGAATTGTGTGTGCACTGGTCATCATTGACGGTTATTTTTAAACAAATTAAAAAGGCTGTCAAATGTTGCGCTGACGTACACCTCCTGCCCCGCCCCTGCCGGCTGTGTGCAGTTTATTTTGGTTATTGTTTACCGGTTTGGGGTTCTGCATTTGTTTTGCTGCTGGCGCGGGTTTTTGTTGTTGTTACAGTTGGCTATTTCGTTGTTGTTTTTGTTGGATTGAGTGACATTTATTGCCAGCACCATTGCCATCGGCAATATTTGGCCGCTTGTCGCGCTGTCGAACTGTCCCAGTGGTTGTTGCTGCTGTTGATTTAAATGCATGTGTGCTAGTGTTCAGGTCTATGTGTTCACATGCGTTTATGTATGTGTGTGATAGTGACGGCTGCTGCATGTTGCGCCCAGCAGCAAAACATTTCACTTGGCGTTCTTTACAGTTATTTTGGTTTTATTTATTTATTTTTTTTTAAGTTGTATATTTCTTGTTTTTGTTGTTGTTGACTGCTGCTGGCGCATTTTTCGCCACTCAATTCAATTTGCGCTTTGTTTTTGTGGGCCAAGGCAGTTTCTTTTACGTTATTCCCTGTGTGCTGAGTGCTGCCACTGAGTAGAAGCAGATGCATAACTGTTGTTTTTGTTGCAATTGTGTATTTGTAATGCACTCAAATTTTATAAATCTTTCAATATTTGGAAATAAATTGATAAAATTATAAAAAAAAATTTGGAAATTTTTTAGAAGTATTAAAAAAATTTATTTTGTTCGCGTTTTTTTATAAGATATACTATTTTATACAGCAATCGTCCAAAAATATTTATTTTTAAAACAATAAAAAAAAATTTCTTTTTAAAAGCCATAAAAAGAAAATTTTATTTTTTATAAATATTTATTTTTATTTAAAATTTTTTTTTTTTATTTTAAAAAAATATTTATTTTTTTTTTAATTTTTTTATTATTTTTTTTTAAATATTTATTTTTATTTTCAAATTTTTTTTTATTTTTAAAAAATATTTATTTTTTTTTTAATTTTTAAGAATAAACCTGTTTAGTTTTCTGAAATTTTTTACAATTTCAGCTGTTTTTTCATAAGTTTGATCTTCAAAATATGTTTTTATAAAAAAATATAGTTTAATAATAATTAAAAATATACATATATGTATATAAATTATGAAATTAAAAGTTATTTCTATAACCGTTTTAATATAATTTTACATTAATATTTTTCTTTCTTTTGCAGCCAATTTTATGAGGAGGATCTAAACTATTCAACTTAAAAATAAGGTAAGTGTTAAATTATGATATTAAGAAAATTTAAAAATTTATGAAAAACTGTAGGAAATTTCACTTTTTAATGTTTAGAGGGTATAAAAAAATTAAAAACAAAATATTCAAAAAAATTTAAATTCGAATTTATTGAAAAAATTTGGATCATTTTGAAAAAAAAATTTAGAATTTTTTTAAGTTTGTTGAAAATAATTTTTACATATTAAACAAATACGAAAATTCATTTAATTTTATACTTATTCACTTTTCGAGACATCTTACGAATTATAAAAAATAAAATAAAAAATTTAATTTTAATGTATTATTATTTTTATCTTTGATTTTATGTATTTCGTAAATATTAAAAACAAAATAAATAAATTTAAATAAATCATATAGTGTGTTTTATATTTAATTACATATTTTTTTTAAGACTAAAAAAATTTATTCAAGAAATTCGAATTTATATTATCTGAGTATTTAATACCTTTTTTTATATGTTTTGTTCATAAAATAATATCGGCTGATTTAATTATTAAAAATTTAAATTAAATTAATTAAAAGTAAAATTAATTTGTTAAATATTTTTTCTCGATTTCAAATAATATCATTCAATAATGAATAAGTTATTATATAATTAATTAGGCAAAAATATATATTACATATATTGTTTTATTTTAACTATTATTTTTAATTTTTTTTTTACTTTTTTTAATTTTTTTAATTTTTTTTTTAATTTTTATTATTATTTTTATTTTTTATAAAATTTATTTATTTAAATTTTTAATATTTCCTAAACACTTAAAACTACTAATTTTAGCTAAAAATGCTATTTTCATTGCACATTTTTTTAATTTAAATTTTTCTGAAATTAAAAATCCAGTATTGTGTTGAGAGTCCTTTTTTAGCGTATCAGCTAAAAACCTATAATTTATAAGTTGTTTTGAATGCCAACCATTTTTTTCAGTGTATATAAAAAAAGCAAAGTCTTAAAGTATATCCTACAAATTTGCTTTCAAAATATCTCCTCGCCACACCAGCTATACCAATGAGAGAAGCATATCAAATTTGCATCATCACCGGAAAACCGCCGCAGTCAATAAATAGCCTTCACTTCCGCCGCTTGGCCAACATTACCGACACGCACACACATATAAATATACACACACATAAATATGAATGTGTTTACCAACGTCATCCACCTAACAGCAGCAACACCAACAACTATGGCGGCGTCCACTCATATGTGCCACCATATGCTAATTCGCTGCTGGCTGCCGGCGTCAGCCGCCTACTGCGTCATTGTGCCTTCCAACGACAACACCAACGCCAACGTCGATGGCACCACTTTGTGGCTCTTGTCATTTCACTTTGTTCTATTAGACGCTCTTCCGTTCGGCAGCGGTGGTCGGCGGTGAAAGTGGCTGTTCGCTGCGGTGATGGTGGTGTTCGTGTCCTCGAAGTTCCGACCACAGTTGTCTCTAATGCCACCCCTGTCACTCACCCTCCTCGCTGTTACTCTGTCCACTTGAGCGCTTAAGTGCTGGCGCATTCAATTTGTAAGCTTCTTCGGTGGTATGTGAGTGTGTGTGTGGCTCGCATATGTGAGTGTGCGGTTAATTTGCTTGACTGCGTCGGTGTCTGCGTGTCACTGCTGCTGCTGTCGTGCATTACTATGTAAATTTGCACGCTCAGCTGGTGAAGTGTGCGCTCGTCCGTCGGCACCGGATGTTAGACGTCGTGCTCCAATTTCTTTCGCAGTGACGCCATCTTTGATCGCCTTCGTCTTCGTCATCTTAATTTTCTTCTTGCGGCCTGCTTGATTCGCTTTCTTGTTTGTTTGTTTAACACCGACACAGCAAACAACCCGACACCGCGTAGCGTTTCGGCAGCGTTCTGCTACAGTATTTTCTCTTGTTCTTCGTGTTTTCTTTTCCACAATTTGTTTGCTTTTGCGGTTGAACGCTTGCTTTGTTGCGTCCTTCTTAAGTGGCACGTGTTTGTTCATATGTATGCATGAGGTCGCGAACTCCCCAAGCAATTTGACATTCTTTAGCTGTTGTCAAATGGCATTTCAAACCCGCTGACGAGCTCTTTCTCCTACTTACCTGAAAATAACCATTTGAGGTCACTTTGTTGCCGGTCCTCAGCCGCTTTCGCGCATTCTGTTGCGATGGCTCTAGTTTTTTTCCTTGCATTTTTGCTGATCTCTCGATTAATAAGAACTAGTCCGGAGTTATTTACAATGCAATACAGAGTTACCATATATTTTAATTTTTTTTTCATTTTTCTTTCGATTTTTGCAAAAATTTCACACTAAAATATAAAAAGAAATATATTTTTTGCAATGCAGAGTTGCCATATTTTTTTTATCTATTTTAAATTTTTACCTATCACAGAAAAAAATTTTTTTGCAATGCAGAGTTGCCATACATTTTAAAATTTGATTATAATAGTTTTCTTGCCACCTCTACAATAATTTCACACTGAAATATAAAATATATGTTTTTTTTTGCAATGCAGAGTTGCCATATATTTTAAAATTTAATGTCATATTTTCCTTTTCGATCTTTGCAAAAATTTTACACAAGAAGAATTATATTTTTTGCAATTCAGAGTTGCCGTATTTTTTAAAAATTGACAATCATTTTTTTCTTGCCACCTCTACAAAAATTTCACACTGAAATATAAAATATATGTTTTTTTTTGCAATGCAGAGTTGCCATATTTTCTCAATTTAATGTAAAAAAATATCACACAAAAATTTTAAAATTTAAAACAGGTTTATAATAAACTCCACCATCAAAATACAAAATGTATATATTTTTAAAACTTTACAAAAAGAGTTGCCATATGATTTAAACCAAAAATTTTAATTTTATTTTTAATTTGTTTTCCATCTAAATATAAAAAAATTAAAGCCGTTAATAAGCATTTTCAAAATGATTTTCATGTCTGAGAGAGTTGCCATATGATAGTTCATATATTATAAATTTTTTATAAACAATTTTCATTTATTTTTTGTTTTTTTTTTTACATTTTTTTTTATATATTTTTCTCTTTATAAATCTTTCCCTGCACAAAAAATTTTAAAATTGAGCATTTTTATTTTTACTTTTGAAAAGTATGAAAAATAGAGCGAATATATTCGATCAGTTGGATTGATTACACTTCTCTTCTCGTTTTCAACAACTGTCAATAAAATTGTAATATTTAAAGCAACCAATATATTTATTCACCAACCTCCTCAGCTCACCACATACTCCCACTTTCGCGTATTGGCTGTTGGCATCAATAAATCCGCAGCATTCGTACATCTGTGTGTACAGGACCATCAGTCGCGCTCAACGATTTACGGTCATTCGTAAGCTTAAGTGCAAAGTAGTACAAGCGAAGGGCAACGAGCGAGACAAAAGGAAGTGAGCACATGTACAGCATGATAAATAGAGTTTCTGCTTTCCGTTGAATTGCTTTTCACGCGCGCAGTGGCCATTGCGCGGCAAACATGAAGCTTGCGAGCACGTACATAGTGCAGCAATCACTTGTGCGTAGGTCTGCATGTGTGTGTGTGTGTGGTGCTTTCAACATTGGACTGTGAAGATTTGAGCTGCTCCACTGCATTGATTGCTACTCGGTGGCAATAATAAATCAACGGGAGATTTTCAACTATATCAATGGCGTAATACCAAAAATAAAATAAAAAGAAAAATGAAAATTGAAAAAAGAGTAAATTTGAAAAATCGAAAATAAAATTCCCTTCTTCACAACTGTTCATCTGCGCAACGATTGGCGCTACGTGCCGTTCACTTTAAATTATTCCTTAAGGATATCAATTGCCAATGTGGTAGCACAACTGTAAAAATATATATGTACATACATACATATGTATAAATATGCATACATACATGTGTATGTATATGTATGTAGGTATTATTGTTTTTAAACGTATGAAAAATGTTCGTTGCAATATCTGTGGATCAAATCGTTGCAAAATGTTCGAGTGACAATACTTGGAAAGTTGTTGGCAGACAGTAAATATGAAGAGTTAGTTATGGCTACTGAAACCCTGAATTAGGTGTTAAATTGAAAAAAGAAGAGAAATTGTGTACACATGCATATTATTGAAATTAGGCTAAAATTATTAATTCCGAAAACTAGTCCGAAAATTCGGAGTGGTTTTAGACATGCAAAAATCAACTAAATTAAATAATTATTAAAGCTAAACTAAATATATTTATTCTGAAAGTACTCCGAAAATTCGGAGTAATTTTATGACACGCATGAAACATTTTCTGAATAAAATCACGCCAATAATTGATTTAAACAATATTTTTACAATAATTTCTTATATTCGCTGCGAATTCAGAAATTCGAAGATACTAAATTTTTAATTTTAACTTAAAATTTGAACGGTAAGCCGTCGAGTTAATAACATTTCTTCCAATTTATCTTGCCAATTCCTTCTTAGCATACACAGAAGCCGCTTTTAACTGCCTCGACCTCAATTGGTCGAAGAACAAATGACGCACATGTGACCCCAAACCCAAGCCCATCCAAACCAAAATCCTTTAAGCCAAACACTTGGCATGTTCATGCAAGCACATGCACACAATACACAAATACATACATTTTTACCAACATACAAACTTATTCATACACAGATAATAGATCAAATTCCCACAGAACAAATTGCAGTGTAGCTTATTTGAATGTATGGCGTATACCCACACATACATTTGCATATATACAAGTGTGTGAGTGCATTTTTTTCGTGGCAATGCCAAAAACGTTCATCAATTATCAGCTGAGTTGTAAAAGCTATAACCATAAATTTATCGAAAACGCCAACTGTCTCCTCTGCCAACACATGTGATCAATGAGCTTGCATGTATGTGTGTATGTGTGATTGATTACTGAAAATAGCATACTTGGCCTACAAATAGGCGCTCAGCAGCAAATGTACAGAGCAGCAGCATAAGTCAAGTTACTCTGAATGTCCTTGTGAGAGAATTTCGATTACTATTTTTTATGGTTTTGCATTTTCGTTGCCAAAGATTTGCATGATGGCCACAGGCTGTTGCCACAAATGTGTTAAGTGCAGCCGGCGCACATTATAAGCGACATGATAGTTGTATGTGGCATATAAGCATACACATATGTATTTATATTTAGTCTTTGTGTGTGTTTGTGTGCTTTTGAAAGGTTTGTAGGCATCAAAAAGTGTTCGAAAGCGCTGTGTTGGCACAAAATTTGGCCTCACGACAATTGGCTTGTATTCACAGCGAGTGCCATGGCTTGGCTTAACCTTCAACTTTGACACCTTTTGACTATAATTAATGCATTGTGCTTGGAGAATATATATATGTATTATGAAATTTCGATATGTAGTTATCCTTACAAGATTCAAAAATATTATTTTAATTAAAAAAATAATATTTTTTGAATTTATAAAGAAATATTCTTTTAAAATTTTAAATTACTTTTTCCTTTCTCACCATATCCTTTGAGAAATTTACTTAGTTCTCTGTCTCCCTTAATTTCTTCTTTTCTCCATAATTTTCAATATTTTCCAATTTCGCTTATCTGTCAACTTCAAAGCTGTATGAAGTATTTTAACATGTTGCCTACGGTTGCCTTTCATATGGGTATTAAAGAAAGTCATCATATATTTTATTGCTCAATTTTCATTTTCTTCCAAACATCTCCCTCTCTCTCTCTCTTCCGACTTTATATATGTATGTGTCATGTGTTGTATGCCTGTGTGGTAATATACAGTTTGACAGGATATTCTCGTTTGAAAGGCTTAAATGCAAGCCAATTTAACAGAACAAAAGCCGAGACGACAACTTCCCAGTGGAAATCAATTAAGTTGAGTCGCTTTACTGGCAGGAATAAAAAGCATTGAGAGAAGTAAAAGAATATGTATTTTTACTTTATCTACTCGGTGTAGTATAGAGAGCAGCAAGTACAGTGGGAAGGAATGAATGCTCAGGGTAATCAGCTTTTATTTTATCATCATTTTTATATTACTTTTTCTTCTCAAAAAGTTCATTCTTATCTACTTTACAGCAAAGTAAAAATTAAGAAATTTTTTTACATATTTTAGTAGTTATTAGTAAACAAAAATTTTTGAAGACTTATTTTAAAATATATAGTATACATTTTTACAACTTTTTTTACCTTCACAGTTATTTTTTCTTTTTCAGAGATATTTATGGTAAGCAAAGCTATCACAATAGAACTATTAGACATAAATATTCAACGCTGATCAACTTTTTTGTTTCGACTATCTGGTTAAATTTCGCTGTTGTCTTTCTCTCCCACACACACACACACACTCTTCTCTCTCTCTGTCTCTGTCCCTCTTTTTCTCTCTTTTCCTCTTTATCTCTCTCTCTTTCTAACCCTAACCCTTTCTTTCGTATATTTCTTTTCTTGCACATGGTTGTCTTGCTCTTTCTGACGTTCTGTCTCACTTATCCTTGTTTATAATATTTTGAAAGATTTTTAATTCGCAACCGGTTTTAAGATAAATTTTTTTTTTAATAAAAACCAATATTGTGCTAAAAATCTTCGACTACACAATTTTGCTTTGAACGATACACATTTTTGAACTTCACTGATAAAAAATATAAATTTTATATTTTACTAACTGACTTTTTACTCGAAAAAAGGTTTCAAGTTCCCTCAGTTAACTGATTGTAAAAGTAGACGAAAAAAGCATATTCGTAGCTACATTTTACTTTTCAGCCTTTGGTCCATAAATGTTCCGGTGTACTTAAGCTTTTTATCGCCTTTACTTCCACACATTCTGCTGCTCTACCGTCCAACATAATATCTGTCGGTTGAGATTTCCTCTCTTCTCCACGCACTTTTCTTTAGCAGCAAGAGCAAGTACTTAGTCGTGAGTGCAAATTGTCATTCCTGCCGTTTCAGCAAATGGACTGGAAAATCTTTTCACTAGCAAATAGTCTGTCTGCTGCAAATATCGCATTACATACGTACATATGTACACGCATTCTTGTGTAAGAACATTTCTGCATTCTCTGCTTGATGGAGTGGCGGCCCCTTGACTTCTCTTACCTTTCATTTTTGCGTTTTTGACAACCAACTCTTGGTCGAATTCAAATACAATTGGAAAGTGCGTAAGCAATATGGCTATCTTTTATTCTAACCAATATCTATGATATCTTTATATACTTGGATGTGTGTGGTTATATAAATATTTGCCATTTCTTTTCATGCTTTATTCTGTGCCATAATATGTTCTCCAATTTAGTATCACAAATGGTGCTATAACTTTAAAGGCTCTTCATTTTTAGTGGCAATCAGGAAAATGCAATTAGTTTCTCCCAAAAATGATGAGTAATAAAATTTCATTATCGTGGTTTGGAACTTGTTTGATATGTTTCAATGGCACCAGGCCTTTTGGAGGCTCGGGAAGAGGTCGCTGATGAATGAGCAAATCCGCAATGAAAACGATGCTTATTGTCTTTTTTGACGTCAAAGGCATCGTTCACTGTGAATTTGTTCCTTGTTTTACGTGGAAGTCCTCAACAGACTCAGACAAAGGGTCAATCGGGTCCAACAAGACATCGCAGCCGAATGGAAGTTGCATCACGACAACGCCCTGGCTCACACCGCCTTTCTTGTGAACAGCTACCTAATCAAGACTGGCATCCCAACGCTTCCGCAGCCGCCCTACAATCCAGATGTGGCCTCCACGGACTTCTTTGTTTCCTTGTCCAAACAGCATGCACCTAGGCTCTCAAAACTATTCCGTGACGCCTGCGGCGATTATTTTTTAGAACTTTCAATTTGGATTATCTCAGCAACAGTGCTTCAATGAACTTAATTCAATTTTTGATTATGAAGCTCCATCACGGACTAAAGTTTATCGATGGTATGGTGATTTCAAATGAGGTCGTAAATCACACCAAGACGAACAAAATAAATAATTTTAAATAATTTTAATATAAATATAAATATTAAATAACTGGTAGAATTTCATGGTTTTAAGTCTCAAAGTACTAAGCATATTCTAAAGCTACCAGCTTTTACCTCTGAGATCTACTTATACAATATACAATATGCTGCATTAACTGTACTTCAAAGCACCAGAAATGGCAAGTAAATCGCCTTATTACTTACCGCACGCTGTTCAATACAAGAATGGCGCACAATCACCAGCACATATCCTTCAAAGTGTTCAAATCCTTCCGAGCAGAAAAAGCGCTGCTTAGTTATTAACAACAATACAACACTGCAGAAAGAATTAGGGGCTTTGCTAGCACTACAAGGATAGCAACTACAGCAGGAAAAGCAACCTCCAACTATACTACAACACAGCATCTCCTCGTATGCACACACACACACACCCATACAATTAAGCAGCCATTGTACTAAATTGTGCGCGCGTTCAAGAAGTCGTCAACACTTGAACAATTCAACACACACACACTCCCATGTGTATATGGCAAACTGAAATGCGGAGAAAATAGAAAAATTGCTGGATGGAAAGCAATAGTGGAATTGTTCGAGGCAAGCATAAATAAATAAAAGTAAGTGCAAAGTTGTCATTAAGTAGAAGTGTAAGAATTGGAATAAGTGCATGTGAGGTGCGAATTGCCAGCGAAAGGACGAAATGCCAACACATACATGCACAGAGATAGCCTTTCTTACACCCACTTGAAGGCAGGCAGTCAAGTAGCGAGCTCAAATATGAAATACTCGTAATGATGTTGATGAACATGCGCATTAAGTGCAATGTTGAACGAAGAAGTTCGCACGAAAAAAGCACGAAAGTGCTTCCGAGCAAAGCAGAAGTAGCAAAATACAAAGCCGCGCCATAATCACCAGCACATTGCCAAGCGCCAGCAGCAAGCGTTGGAAATGTTATACAAAGCGCTGCGACACCAAATGAGCAACAAAAACGAAAAGAAGAAAAGAATATGCAGAAAGCAGAGTGACGAGAGGACATAAAGACATTTTCTATGCTTTCGCACGTGAGCTTCCATATGTACATATACATACATACATATGGGTGTTTGTCCCCTTATGAGTGCTTAGAAATGGTCGCTGTAATAATGAAAGCAAATGTAAGTAGCGCAAATACGCATGCTGTAAAGCGGCTTAGCGCAATTGCTGAGTGAGACATTGAGCATAATACATAGACACCGTAAATATACCCAGTGGTGCGTCATGGTGGCTTCATTTTTTTTTATACAAAAGCTTGAGTTTGAGCTTTCAATTTGTATGGTAGCTATATGCTATAGCGACCCGATCTGAATAAATTCTTCGAATATTGTACCGTTACTTTGGACAGTAATCCATGCCAAATATCATTAAGATAGCTTGTCAAATAAATAAGTTTTCCATATGAGGACTTGAGTTGGACCAGTCGGTTTGTATGGCAGCTATAAGCTATTGTAGTCCGATCTCAATAAATTCTTTGGATATTGTAGCAATGTCTTGACTAACAATCTGTACCAAATTTCGTGAAGATACCTTGTCAAATAAAAAAGTTTTCCATATGAGGACTTGAGTTGGACCGGTCAGTTTGCATGGCAGCTATAAGCTATTGTAGTCCGATCTCAATAAATTCTTTGGATATTGTAGCGATGTCTTGACTAACAATCTGTACCAAATTTCGTGAAGATATCTTGTCAAATAGAAAATTTTTCCATATGAGGACTTAAATTGGATCGGTCAATTTGTATGGCAGCTATAAGCTATATTTGTCCGATAACGGTAATTATTATCTGACGCTATTTTAACAATTTTTTTTTTGTGCAAAGGTTTGTAGTTTAAGTATGAAATAAAAAAATCAAGCTGAACTCATAAAGCCTTCGAATTATACATGTAATTTTCCTGCTGGGTATACCATTAATGCTCATCACATTCACATGCAATATATGTACTATACATAGTTATGTATATGAATAGTCAGCAGCATAACAACTAATGTTCTGCAAATATGACTACTACTTAGTATTTATTACTAACTCAGTCCTTTTTTTATGTGTTCGAAAAACATCTTATTCCTTCCCGTCAATATGTCTAGTTGTAATCTGTCGCTGAGTGGGTGCAATAAACCACCGAAGGGGTTTCTAAGCCATCAACGTGTAAGAATACACGTGTAATAGCTCTAAGCATGTTCGGTAGATTCGTCGCCGCAAAGAATGCCAGATAATGAACAGCTACTAAAAAGCAGCATAACAACAAAAAATCGTAACAGAGCTGACGAACCATTACAAATCAGTGCGCATTTGTGCCTGCGAGTGGGTTAAGTGCGCCTTAGTTGAAGGCAAAATAGTGCACGCTTTAGTGCAATTTATATTGTCAGTTGTTGTGTCGGTGTTTCTGCGCTCTAAGGAGCATCTTGTCTACTCAATTGCACAAATCAAATGACTTTTCACCTAAATGCGGCCAATGCATGAATGGCGAACTTATACGTAATCACCATAATGGTCTCTTATTCACACATACTCGCATATATTGCTTTCATTCTAACAACTATTCATTGAATGCGCTCCACCAACACTTTGGTGTAGCTTAGCATTTTGCAGTTGATTGAAAAGTTAACACCCTCTCCTTGTGTTTCGTTGCCTTGTTACCATGCTTTGTTGAGTTCTCGAATGGATTTCGCGTAAATCTGCTTAACTGCATACCTATGTAGATGTGTTTGCTTGGAGAATGTGTGAGCTATGCAAGCCTTTGAAGTGAGAGTATGAATTTATGATCGTGTGGGTAGTCTCTTAGTGCCCTGTAGGAAAAAGATGTTGGTAATGAAAATATATATATTTTCCCGTAGTTCCTAGGTGGAACATAGTGTTTTATAATGTATATGAGCGGCATATGGTGGAAGTTGGTTTATTGTACAAGAAATTTAGTAATCTCGACAAAAACAATACTAACAACAAAAATATATGTTTTTTGTAAAAAAGTTAATGCAAAGTTTTTTTTTTTTTAATAAAAAATACATTTGTTTAATAAAAAATAATTTTATATAAAAAATAATATTTATTTTTATTTTTATTTTTTGTATTTTTTATTTTGTAAAAATATTTTTAAATAATTTTTTTAATAAAAAATAAAAAATATAAATACATAAAACTTCAAAAAATATTTTATGGTGAAAATACCGTTAACATGTTAAATCAGCACTCCACACCTGCTTAATTCTTCTCTTAAATTGAATTTAAATGTTCAAAAGCTCGATATGAGATCTTATGGCAACTCAAAAATAGTTTGAAAAACTCACAATTGTATTTTTTTGCTATCAAAAAAGTTTGAATTTTATTTTTCTGTCCTCTCGTAGTCTTTTCGAGTCTATAATATAAGTACTTAAAGCTCAAAAAACATATCCCAGTATAAAAATTTCCATAAATTTTCCTACAAGTCTTATGTTTCCCAAACCCGAAAGTCCTCTACAATTGCTTACATTTGTGCTCAACAATGGTAGACTTGATTGAGTAAGTTTTATTAAAGGCTCTAATCTCACAGGGACCAGTATAGCTGGCGCTTTGTCAATACCTTGCTTGAGGAACGGGTGGAATTGGTGACTTTTTTATGTGAAGGCAATTAAGTGTTCCATCAAAATTTTTTTTTGAATGTAAATTTGTTAAATTCTCATTCGCTATGTTTGGAAAATAATAGTTAAAAAAATTGTAATAAAAAAAAAAATTTTAAAAAAAATTATTTAAAAAAAAAATATTTAAAAAATTATTTATTTAAAATTTTTTCTTCTTAAATTTTTTATATAAATATTTGCTATTTGTCAAAATAAAGTGAAGAAATTTCTAAATATTTTATATATTTTGGTTCAAAATTTATTTAAAATAATATATTTTTTAAATCCCGAATATTAAAATATCCAAAAAAGTCTTTTAATATGTATATGGACAGTCGTGTAATAATTATAAAAATATTTTTTTGCTGCTTAAGGCAAGAATTTTACAGCTTACACCGTTTTAGCGCCTAAAAGTAGATTTATGAAAAACAAACAGTTCTTTTTTTTGGAAAAACTGAAGTATAGTAACATAATATTATTTTTATTTATTTATTTTTTAATTTCAATATACATACTTGTATATTATTAGTTTTAAGTATTTAAAATAATATTATTTTAATATCCAGTATAAATAAAAATAAAAAAATATTTTTTTAATACACGGAGAAATTTTGTATTCATGAAATAATTATAAAAATATTTTTTCTGCCGCTTAAGGCAAGAATTTTACAGCTTACACTGTCTCAGCGCCTAAAAGTAGATTTATGAAAAAGTGAAAAGTAACTTTTTTTTTAAAAAACGGAATTACACTTGCACAATTTTATGATTTCTACAACTTTCTTACATTACATCCTACAATTTATGTGCTTTGAGCACTTATCTAAACAGACTTCCGCTACCGAAACCGACGAAAACACGAAACTATTTACAAACTTTACTCACACACGCATTGAGAAGCATGCATGCTTACCACAAAAGAAATTGCGTGCTTCCTGCTGCATATGCACACCCAATTATACATGTATGCACATGTATGAAGCCTGTATGACAATGTGCAAAATGGCTTTTGTTGATCAACAATTTTGTCAACTGACCTCTGACAACTTTATGGCCACATTATCAAGCCATCAGCACATCAAACTTGCCACAAAAACTAAGTGACTTGCAACAGATTTTGCATAACAATTTTTTGGCTACCAAAGCTGACGTACATATATATAAATTCAAACTTTTTCGCAAACACACAACCACAAGTTGACACTTATTTGTGGCGCATTTTACACCCACAGGCAACGGAAATAGGATGTAAAGACAGCATTTGACTTTATTGCGGGCGATTATGTCATTTCTCATATGTGTATGTGCATGTGGGTGAATATTGACTTATGTGCGTATATTCCAATATTTATGTGTTTGTGTGAGTGCAGTCAATTGCGAAGTTCGTCTCGTAAATTCATCAAGTTTTTGTTGCTTTCTTTATTTGCTTTCGCCTAACTTTATCATCAATTGCAAAAGCTAACACTCACATGCTTCTTTTTTTAGTTCTTTATTAACATTTCTGCACTTTGCTTGCATTTTCACATTGACCAGTCGCCATTTACTTGCCAGCCTCACACACATTGTCTCTGACACATTGTCTCGAAATTGTCGCAACTTACAAAGAGCTTGCCTTTTGCTCCTCATATCTCATTCTCCCACTCTTTATTCGTTACTATTGGCAATGGCGACAATATTTTCCATTTATTACCGGCTCTATAGCCTACGATGGCAATCTATGCAATTGCTTCAGCCTATATGTATGCTTCGATGCAAGCGCTCATCCTCCATTTGCAAAAGTGTGAATGTATGCGTGGATTTATATGAGTTTGTGTGCAGTCATGTGTAAATGGCGATGCTTTGTTTGTTCTTCGTACATCGGTCTTGCTTTGCATGTGTACTAACACTAAGTTTAGATTTAAGTGCGTATATATGTATGTATGTATGTGTGATCTGATTTTTTGTCCAATCATTCTCCTTCTGCATTGCCGCTGTATATGTAAGCCACTCAATCAATCAATCAGTGGGTGAATAGGTTGTGCCATTTGGTAGATTCTCCTTCTTCTGTGCTCCCTCTCTTTGTTGCCTGCTTTATTTTCATTACATTTTTTATTTGTTTGTTATCATTGAAGCGTTCTTCCAACATGGCACAAGCCACTTCAACTAACATTGCTTTTGAAATTTTTGATTTTTTTGTTGTTATCAAGCATTTTTGTTGTTCGGAGTGTTATTTCTATTGATTCCAGTGGTTTCAAATTACGTATGGATGTGTGTATGTATTTCTTTGCTTAGTCTTGTTGTGCGATTTTTTCATCGGCATATCAGTGACCCTTTTTATTGCTGGAAACCACCTGTTTAATACTTTTATATGCTTAAAATGAGTATGGATTTATAGTTGTTGTGCCATAGATGAATATTTAGTCTTTTATTGACGTAGGAAGAATGAGTAAAGATAGTAGGTGCAACTGGAAATTCGCAGCTGGTTTTCTGATTCAGAGATCTCATTATTCGAGAGAATGATGGTCACTCATATTTATAACAGTACATTGAGGTCATTCTGCTTTCTGAAAATCGCTTCATAATCTTAAATAAAACAGTTTTCCATACAAAGACTTGATTTTGATTTGTCAGTTTGTATGGCAGCTTTATGCTGTAGTGACTCGATCTGAAGAATTTTTTCAGAGATCGCACTATTTCTTTAAGCAATAATCCATGCTAAATTTCATGAAGATATCTTGTCGTATAAATAAATTTTCCATACAAGCTTTTTGTTTCGATTGTTCAGTTTGTATGGCAACTATATAATATAGTGATCTGATCTGAACCATTTCTTAGGAGATTGCACCATTAACTTAAGGAACAATCCCTGTCAAATTTCGTGAAGATATCTCGTTAACGGAGAAAGTTTTCCATACAAGCTTTTTATTCTGATCGTTCAGTTTGTATGGCAGCTATATGCTATAGTGATGCGATCTGAACCATTTCTTCAGAGATTCCAGTAATGCTTCAGATTACACCCCTTGCCAAATTTCTTGAAGATATCTCGTTAAATAAAATAGTTTTCAATACAATCATTTGATTCCACTCATTCAGTTTATATGACAGCTATATGTTATAGTGGACTGATATCGACGCTCACAATAAATTAAGAGCTTCTTGAGAAGAAAATAACGTGTGCAAAATTTCATTTCGATATCTCAAAAACTTAGTGACTAATTTGCGTATAAATAAACGGACTGACAAACAGGCAGGCAAAGCTCATATAACAGACATCCTCTGCCAAAAAATGGCAAACAATAACAATAAAGTGCACTTTACTTCAACTTCATGCCCATTTATTTAGTCTAGGTATGTGTGTACTATATATTTTAGAAAAATTTCGCTCTACCTGCTAGAATGTAGCAGATTAGGACAATAGTTTAATAGAACAATGCGCAAATAAGCCACAGACACAAAAAGAGGACACAACACTGCCGAAAGAATGCGCTCATAATGTACAGTGGAATATGCTAAGAATACATATCTAAATATGTATATATATGTTATATGAAAAATAAAAATAAAGGTAACACAACAGAAAAACTCTGAAGAACAATAATAATGGTCGCAATATTAAAATACCACAGATGTGCTTACAAAAGTGAAATACTATACCTATGTAATGTCTGTTTATATATACATATTTGTATATTGGAACATTTCTCCAAATGCGCTTCGCAATGGTATGCAATTTAGTTGAATGGCCTACAACCCATATACAGTTGCAAAAAATTTTAGACGAATAGGCACGGGTGCTTTCGAAGCCTTGAAACTGATGAAATAATCATAGGTATACTCGTATAAGCCTGGGTGCCAAAATAGCTTTATAGTCATATGACTGTGACTAAACTGCTCAAATTTTATGCGAGTCTATATATATTTTTGTGACCAAATAATTCTCAATAGCTCCTATTGACACTTAGTATTTCTTTCTTAAACCCTCCTCGCCTTTTAGACCACTTCTAGAGCCACTTGAATTTCAACTAACATCTCTAACATATATTGACCGACTTTCGTTCGAAACCATATTTGAATTAATCATTCGTTAAATGTCACTTAACACACACATGCATATACATATATGCATATACATATATACATATAAATTCACTTACAAAACCAAGCATGACTTTGGCAAACGCCATTGACAGCTAACACATACATTTGAACCGTTGCGATATTCGCCTTTAATGGCAAATAAATTAGCTGCGGCGAGAGGAAAGAGTATGAGTGAGCATCAACGAGGATACACACCCATAAATACAAACATATAAACCGACCAGCAGCTGCTGGCAAGAAACGAAGTAAGCGAGGAGAAGAGAAAGAGACAGAGAGAAAGACAGGGAGAGAGACAGAGACAGTGAAAGGGGGGTAGAGTGAAAGAAACCATAATGACATTTCATGTTGAAAGCAATAACAAATCGAAATTCGTGCTGTGGTGGGAGAAATAAATCCAACATTGATTTATGAGCGCTAATAGCATAGCATATAGTACACAAACACACACAAAGAGAGATGAGTTGCCACATTAATAGAAACATATAAAGAGATAGAATATATTTAACGCTTACATAAACATTTATATAGAGCCTAAAATGTCAGTGGCACATTGGTGCCTTCAACACACGCTACTAAGCATGTGCGGGTGCCTGCAACTGTTTCATTTTTGTTTATGTGTGTATGTGTGCATCTGTGGCTCTAAATTATATGCATTGTTGGCTGTCTGCCATTATATGTTTACTGACATTGTGACAGCTACTGAAACCATTAAATGCAAATGCTGTCATAGATGCACATATGCACATGTATATGTATTACTCATACATTCACACACACTTATTCTACATTTGGATTGGTTAAACAAATCCTAGGGTTTATTGTCGCTGTTAGCTTTGTGGGTATGACGCCAGCTATTTGGCTAGTTAGCATTAGCGGCAAATTCTGTGCATAATTACCTAAGGAACCACAGAAGATGAATGAGCCTAAATGTATGCTAAATGCTAAGTGAGAAATGAAGCTTTATAAGGACAATTTGGTGCGATTTCAGATCGAATCACTATAACATATAACTGACACAAAAACTGATCTATAATAATGAAGATACAATCTTTTTATATGCTTTTATTTTACATTTTTTTGTTCAAAATTTATGCAAAAGTGTCATAAATATAAAATTTTAAACGAAAAGTAAAAGAAAATTTTGTTAAATTTATAATAAATAATTTTGATAGTATTTATTTATTTTTTTTTTTTGTTTTTTTTTTATTTTTTCTTTATTTTTTTTTTAATTTTTTTTTTATTTTTAAATTTTTTTTTGTTTACTTTTTCTTTTTCATTTATCACAATAAATTTGTACGTGTATGTAAACGACTGCATCCTGTATAATATTTAAGGTGCATTAGAAAAATTACTGAAACAATGCAAACTAAACAAAGAAGAGTTTAGAGAATGCTAATATTGCTACAATAACAAAATGAGCAAGATTTAAGTAAAAATAGACAAAGAAACAATTTTTGATTTAAGAAAAGTGACATAAATTTTCATTTAAGTATAACATTCTAGCACCATTAATACTTAGCTCACTTATTTTCAAACAAAAGCCATCAAAATCACTTCTACTTATGTGTGTGTGGTAATCTAGTCAAAATCACCTTGATTACCCCTGCAACCACAACAGCACTTTGTGTAATTTAAATACAAATACATTCCTGTATTTTGGCTCGCAGCCATTTAGAAAAGCTGGTAGCTCATTTAAATATATGTATGTGTACATATGTATATTTTCTATGTGAGCATATGTACAATGTACATATGTATGTTGGAAGTCGGAGGCCACATCTTTTGTTGGTTAAGCCAAGAACTGTTGCTTTGCTCAACCATTGTCACAGTGACGTTAACCAAAGGCTTTTAGTATTATTGTTTTACGATGAGTTTGGCAGCTGCGCCTAGTTGTATGCTTTTGTAAATACTTTTCAAGTGATATACATATAAAATAATTACATATATACCACTTTCTTGAAGGAGAAACTGATTTTTGGCAATTATTGGCTTCATATAATTTATAATTATTACCATTTTACTTAAATATTAAGCTGAAACGTGCGAACTTATGCTTTAGTTGAACGGAGTTGGCCTACATTTAGGCGCAAAGAGGTAAAAAATGCCAATTTTTACTAGGTGACTACTGCAGAAATTCACATAAGTATGATTGTATTGTGAAAATTATTGCTCCCTGAAGGATTTAACATACTTTAGATCTAAACAAACTAATATTCTCGACAGCTTCGCTAAGGGTATTAATTTTTAATATATTATTTATTTATGATATATACATGCATATATTTGTTTGTATTAATCAACATCTTAGTGAAAAATTATCTTTTGGTTAATATTCTTATGTAATTAACATATGTTTGTGCTTATTTTCGGCAGCCACTTGCTGCAAATGCTGCTACCTTTCAGCATAACTTTCTTAGAACTTTTTGTTGCTTTTATCATAAACATGTATGTAAATAAATATGTATATATTTTTTAGTGTTAATACAGCGTAATGCTACAAGCATAATATATAAAATACAACAATAACCCTTATGCCTGCCACTCTTTCGCCAAGTAAGTAGTTCTTCTCAACCGCAAAGTATTGCCCACTTTTTATGCCTTTCAACCTTTTGTGCAGAAATTAAGCTTTTGTTCTACGTCTCTTGTTTACGCAACTTTATTGTACAAACCTAAGTTTGGACTAACACCTCCAATGACTTCAAAACTATTGAGCGACCCTCACATTTTCTGAGCGCAAATTTAAATGCAAACCACTCAGGTATGTCTGCTGTCGCCTTCTTTGTTTTTAAGTAGATTGTCATTGTTATAGCATTATACAAATATCCTTTGAATTATAATATATGTATATTTTTCTTTTGCCAACACTGGTGATAAAAAGGGTATACTTATGCAGAATAAGATACTTTCTTAAAATTGTTTAATGATTTTTTGGTTATTGTTTAAGCACTGGGTGCTGTTGGTTTAAGTTGAATAGTATTTTTGTTGGAACGCCAAAATGTATGCTTAAGTTTTAATGAGTGTGCAGAAATATGTCATTAATTGGTTCATGAAGGAAAAGCGGAATTAAGTGCGCTGAATGGAACAGAAATTGATTTGTATGTATGTATGTATATGTATACGTCAAAGTGAAAGTGAGTAGCACCACAAAGTTGTATTTTTTTATTATTTGACATTTTTTTTTTCATTTTCGAAAAAAGGAAATATTTAAAAATTGGATAAAAGATTTTTAAATGCTTTTTTTTTATGACAGAGGGTCCTTTAATCACAATGAAAATATTGCGCAATTTTATATTAATAAATCTCCAAATTAACCTTTTCAAAACTAAAAACGAATGTACATTAATGTTATCATATATAGAAATTGAACAAAAACCGTTTTTTTCAAAAATTTTAAAACATTTTTTTTTCAAAAATTTTAAAACATTTTTTTTTTTTCAAAAATTTCAAAACATTTTTTTTTTTCAAAAATTTTAAAACAATTTTGTTTTTTTTAACAAGTTTCTTCATAAAAGGGTCAAAAATTTTTTTTTCAAAAAAGTCCAAATAAATTTTTTTGAAAAAAAAGTTAAAAAAAAAAAATCAAAAAGAACCCAAAAATATTCTTTTTTTCAAAAAAAGTTCAATAAAAATATTTTTTTTTCAAAACCAGTAAAATTTTTTTTTGTTTTTTGCAAAATATTTGAGTTATTCAATAGTGCCCTAAATGCTTTTTCTTACCTAAAATGTTTAATAACTCAATAATGAGAGGACTACCATAATAGATATGCAAAATATTTAATATTAATAAAGTTTCAAATTAGCCCATTTCAAAATAAAAGCGAATCTACATATATAAAAATAAAACATAAATAATTTATTTCTCATTTATTATTATATGAAGTCTTTAAACTTTACATTACTAAAATTATTTTTTCAATTTATTATCTTTATTTTCTTATAATAATTTTGTAATAAAAAATATATTTTTATATTAATTTTAATATTTTTAATATACAAAAAAATAAAAATAAAAAAGTATTAATTTGCAAATAAAAAAAATTAAATCATAATTTAGACTTATCAAAGTTGTTTTTGTTCTTTTCGTTGCAGTTTATACAAATTTTGCATTCTACCAAACTACACACACGAACATGCTAATTCAACTGGTAAGTCTACAATTAATGAAATAATAAATTCCATAAAGTTAGCTGCCTGGCAAATAAATTACTTGAAATTAGAAAAAAAATATTTTTCTATAAATTTTGAAAGAAATATTTGCTATTTTGTATTGTATACAGCTGTTTTTCCACATACATACTACATATGCATATATTAGTGCTGTCAGTTTACTCAGTACGCAACTCATACGCACCGGCGTTCACCCAACAAACGAATACGTATTCATGCGACAGTGTGTTTGTTTGACTTTTCTGCGCACATACACATAGATTTTAACATATTTTGCAAGTTCATGCAAGTGACCCGAATTAAGGATTCGATGCACGATGCCTTCAAAATATAATTTCCATATATGCAGGTGAAAACACAGCATAAGTGTGTGAGTTCATGTCTCAGATAAGAACTTTGACAAATTTAAAATCTACCAATGCTTATATTTGCATATTAATAAAAACACATATACATACATAAACGAAGTCGGAAATGATGTTCATGAAAACACTCACATGCATTTACTTAACTACAAATACAAACACACCTGCAACTCTGCCAACACTGCACACTTTTCCAACAATCATTGACTGTCAGTGTTATTGTTGGCTTGCAGGAGACAAAACACAGCAATCACTGCTGTCAAACGACAATACACTTAGCAATTCAACACAGTTATGCTCACACACACATATAGTTACATTCACCTGAGCGTATATGTAGTACCTATGTATATAGCAGTATAAGCATGGCATGCCCCAAATATATAATTAAACTTTCGCAAAGGCGTGTTTCCTCTTATATTTTACTGTTTCAAACAATTGTTGTTAGATTAAGTACACTCACGTACAGGAAAGCATTGCCATATAGACTGAAAATAATGACTTGATGTATTTTGAATATTTAAAAAGTTTCTTCGGCACATTTCAAGCACGCCCAGTCAGCGCTTAGACATACGAAAGACAAAATTATGGGAATATATTATATAGCAGATTTTATCATAAATATGCAATGAGTGGTCGCTTTGAAAAATTCTTTGAATTTTGTTTTTGTAAAATTTTAAGATAATAATTGTCTTCGGCGCCTCTAAACCTAAAAAAAATATTCTCAGAAACTCAAAACTCTTCCATGATTTATTATACTCACCTAACCTCATACCTCGAAGGTAACTTTATCTCAAATTGCGCACAAATGAATTCAATAAACGTTCACCAAACAATAAAACACACGCAGTTAACTGTCAACCGCAGCAGCCATCACTGCATATACATGTACCGTTATACCCGTTCATGTGGGTATGAGCAATACACTACTATTATATAAAACGAAACTTGTCATTAATCGAAATCGTATGCCATTGACATGTAAAAGCCCACACACACGACCACATACATATGTACACTCACTAGGGTTGGTCAAAAAAAATTTTATTTTTCACATTAAACTCTCAAAACATTTGACAAAAATAAGAAACGAGATATTTTTTTTTCCGAATAGTAGATAGTGCGATATGTATTTTTCTTTTGAATAATAAAGAAAATATAGGAAACTGAAAAACGGATTACATTTGTAAGAAAACTTAGAAACTGAAAAGCGGCGAACTACCCGAAATTTAAGAGCTAAAATTTTTTTGTAAATGAAAATTGAAACTTGTTTTGTTCGCAAGTCAATTTTTCAGAGCAGCAAGTAAAAAAACAATCTTTTTTTTTGCTTTTGACTCACCCTAGTACACACTATAGCCATTAATGTAATACATGCTTGTTTATATTATACGAAAGGGCGAACAACCACGAACGCCCGCAAATGTTGCGAAATAAATCATCTACACATTAGTAAACACATGCAGGTGTATACGAGTATATACACGTATGTGGGCTTTGGTATGTGTGTGCGCCTGCATTCGGTCAGCAATAACAAAGTGTATTGAATGATTGTAATTGTAGTAAAGTGCCATAGAACAATGAACTTTGTTATTGTTTTTCGTTGTTCATTATTCTTGCCACTTTCCCCATTTATTTGACCGTTGGTCTGTCATTGCAACATTTGCACAACAACAAGTTTAACTGTTGTTCTACAAGCTGCAAGTGTGAGTTTGGATAACGGTATATTTATATATATATGTAGGTGTAATTCTATATACATATATGCATATATATAGTGTTAGTGTAGTATATAGTATGTTAGTGCTTGTTCGTTTATTCTGTACGTCACTCATACGCTCCGGTATTCACATAGGAAACTCATTCGCATACATTGCGCGTTGTGTTCATGTATATTTGTAATGAAACGCTGGACGCTAGTGGCAATTGTAAGCGGTATTGGTTGTTGTAAGGATTACTTTGGAAATTACCCTTTATAGTAACTTTTGTTTAATTTTTTTTGTTCTTAGTTACTACTGACCGCTTGTATAGAGAATATAGAATATATACAAAATTATGAGATTTATTTTGTTTTCACCCTCTTTTGGACTTTTCTTTTCTCTCTTATTTGCTCTCTCTTCTTTACATTAGCAACTCGCTGATAGCATTACTTTCATTTTTCCTTGTCTTTATAAAGTTGTTTCTTCATTGTGAAAGTTTTTGCTGTGTAATCGAGTCATTTGTTACAGTTTTAATGACCATAGTTAAGTGGTTAAAGCCTAACAAAATAAGTTTAAGAGCATGACAGAAATTAGAACAGCAACCATATCATTAAGAGAGACGAGGCAAATGAGAATATTTATATAATCTCATTAATATAATAATATTTAAAATAGTACATATGTATATGATGTGGGTCTCTTTAACAGGAGGAAAATGTGCGAGAACCAGCATAAAAAACAAAAGAACTCAAAGTAACAACAATTTCTCATGACAATACTAAAAATCGAGGATTTTATTTATTAGAAAATTTTTTATATTTTTTTTATATAATTTTTTTCAATTATTTTTTTTAACAAAAAAAAATTTGTTTATTATAAAATATTTTTTTTTTTCTAAAATATTTATTATCTTAATTTAATAATAAAAAAATATTTTATTTTTATTAAAATCAAAAAATCCATACTTATGTATGTTTTAAATTGGTGCATAAATAATATTTGAGGAAGAAACAAATTAAAAAAATTATACAAAAAAAAATAAAAGTTATGAAACGTAAATATTAAATATTATATTATTAAGTATTAAATAAATATTTTTATTTTTTTTTCCTTCGATTCTAATTAATTATACCTATTTAGCTAAAGCTTTATCTCTTTAATTTCGCTTATTATATCATTTCGAAATAAATTAAAAAATTATCACAAAATTATTAATAGAAATTTTCGGTAAATTTTTTTCGTCACAAAATATAATTCAATGATAAGAAATTAATTTATTTTTTATTTTTAATAATTTTTTTTTATTTTAATGTACATTTTTAATAAGTCTCAGTTTTTATCAAAAACAAAAGATGTTTATTAGAAATCGTAAAAAATTGCGTTTTGTATGTATGGTAAATCTTAAAATATTTGACAAATAATTATTTTTGTAAAAAAAATAAATTTTTGCAAAACTGTTGGCCATTTAATTTTTTTTTTTTCAATGTCAATTTTTTTTTTTAATTTTTTTTTTAACTTTTAAACATTTTTTTTTAATTATTTTATAAATTTTCCGTTTATATATATTTTTTTTAATTTTTTATATAAATATATTTTTCCAGATTTCTTTTGAATAATTAGAAAATCTTCCTTTGTTATCAATTACAAAATTTCTTCAAAAAATTATTTTTCTTTAATTTATTTTTTCTTAACCTTTTTTTTTAAATATGCCATAACTCCCGATTTAAGATGTTTAATAACCGAATGATATTCGTATATACATATATACATATACTACGTGCTTGCTAATATAATTTATTAATTGAGATCATTTATCCACTTGTAAGGGCGAACCCACTCAAACTCGGCTCACAACTCAATTTGTACACGAAACTTTATTAAAGCAACCAGATACATTTAATTAACTTGCCACACACGTGCAACATGTGCACGCAAATACATATATACTTACTTAAACACTAATAATTGGCAGTAGTTGGCGTTAACGGTATGTAGGTGTAATGATGGGTACAACAAATTGAGTAAAATATGGTTAGTAGGCAAGGAGAGCGACAGATATAAATATACACTCAAATGTATATATGTATATGCATATATTTTTGTATATGCGCACCCTCTCTCTGCCTCACATATTACTATCACTAAACTAGTTGTCGGCTACTTTGAGCTTCAACGAAGTTTGTACATAAATACCGGTATTAATTAACAAACGTCTTCATATGCCCCTGTTGAAAGTTAAGATATACCGTAGCTTAACCGCTTATCTGCCCTCACCTTAGTTGCAGTTGTTGCCACAAGTTTGCGGCTTTTCATTATTAAGTTCCAAACTCCTTGAAGTGGCATTGTCGAGTGAATCTTGTCTGTTGGCCTTCCAGTTGCAAAGGTCAACCCAAGCTGCGGCCGATCAGGTTACAGCTTCAACTGGTAGCAGTTGGGTAGGCCGAAGGAAAGTGCGGACAAGAAGAGATAAGTGAAGACATGAAAAAGTGCGGACAAAAAGCGGCATGCAAAAGTTGCAAGTTGATAAATAATGTGCTTTGCCTCCAAATTGTTTCTGTACCTCCATATGATCCATACATCCTCTTCGCAATGCATTTAGTAGCCAATTTTTACCTGCCACATGCAACAAACGATTCGTCTGTTAGCTGATTCCGTACTTTGTAATGCTTTATTCGTTCAATAATGGTCGCAAACTTAAGGCTGAGCACATAGTGCTGCAGTCGGTATAAAAACAATGAATGGCTGAAGCGACAATAAAGGCAATGCAGTTCTGGAAGCTTAGAAAACACTTTGCAGTCGTGAAAGTTGTATCATTCCTACTTGCAGTCGTATTTGTGTCTTCGCTTCAATATGTCCGTAGCCTAAGCCTTCAGCCGCTTACTTAACTGCCTTCACTTGCCGGCATTTATACCATTTCATGCCGCATACTCATAGTTCTCTGCATATTCATATTGCGGCAGCAGCTTCCATATTTCGGCTGGTCCATTTTACCTCTACAACTGCAGCCATCTGCACCACCGTTGTCCTTGCTAGCTTTTGCGTTTCATATTAGCGCAACCGTAAAATGAACTGACAGCAAACTGATGGCTACAAACTATGGCGGCACAGGAAGGCCGCAGCACCTGGAACTTGCAAAAGACAGGAAACGAGTGTGCAACTCTGAAGCGAAGTATATTTGAAAACCAGAACACACTTCTCTTCAATGAAGTATGTGTGGTATAGCACTCGGCATTTTCTACTTGAATTTACTTCGTTTCCGCATCAATGAAGCGAGTAGTTGGTGAGAGGTTTCGATAAAACGCACATGGGTGCTAACTGATGTAGTTTCGAGGGAAGCCGAAGTTTGAAATATAGTTCGCTCTACCATTTAGCTTTCGAAGTTTCTTATTTGAGCAATAATTTCCCATCAGCAGCCGACGGTTTACCTACAAACCTTCATCTCCTTTTCTCTGCTGGCAGCTCATACCTAGACACGTCAAACACACGACAGCTTCTGTTTACTTCACTGCTACTTTTCTGAGTTTGAGTAATGTTCTGTAATTTCCCGATTTATACTCCTGAAGCGCGTTATTACTCTTTCGTTTTGTGCGTCTAGCCACTTTGTAAGAAAATATGCACAGTTTTTATAGCGAGCTCGTCTCGCGCTTCGTTCGTGTAGCTTCTACTTGCTGGCTTTAAGAATTCAGCAATTTTCTTTTTATGCTTACGTTTTATGTGTCTCATATATGTTTTTGCGCATATGTGTCAGGTGTTTGCTGAAATGAGTTTTCTCAGAAAAATTGTGGTTGTAGGTGTTACAAGAAAAAAGTGCGATTACTGAAATTAAGGTGGAAGTTCTATGACTAAGTTACGGCATGAGTAGGAAATATGACTCAAACACATTTGCAGAAGGTTGTTAATTGTATTGAAACCCATTGGGTATACTCATTAAGAATACTGTTAATTAGATGAATTAGAGCAAGAAGCGAATGTTTCAGTTTATGTTTTTTGGGAGTGTAAGTTGTTAGATAGCGTATAAACAGAGTATAGAATTATAAAGCAAATTGTATTACCCGTTTAAAAATCAATCTAAACCTCCTATCAATGAAACTTCTATTAGAGATTTTTCTTGTGCAATTAGCTATCAGATTGCCCTTACTAGGCAATATTTGAGTTTAGTAGGTTTCGGGAAATACAAAATGAACGTTTATCTCATAATTAGGAAGTAATATGTCTCGTTTTCACCACAAAATTTCAAATTCGTGTGTTAAAATATTTTCAGGTTTCAAGCGCTTTTTTTTACCTTTCAACGTCTCTCTAATATTATTGTGAAGCAGCTTTATAATTGTTTTTATTTTCTGCATCGTATATGTATATTCTTCAACTGGCAACTTGTTGCTTGATATTTTACACAATTTTGATTTCTCTTTTTATTAAAATTTTTTCCATGCGATTTTCTGCTTTAGCATTGGTTCGGAAAATTGCAATTTCTTCGTGTGCTTCCACATTTTGAGCAAATTTTACCCCTTTCGCCTATGTTTTCCAATTTTTATACCAATCACCTCACTACACAATATCTCTAGCGTTAAACATTTTACAAGAGCGAACTAAACTGCCAGTCTAACACCTAAAATATTTGCGACTTAAAACGCTTAAAAACTCAATTTCACATTTAATTAAGTGAAATACTTGGTACCTGAGTGACTGTATCAAAGTCAAAGTCAGTTAGAAAACTAATCAGTTGCCCAGTTAACCAGCAGCGAAGACCAACAACAACAACCTTTCATTCCAACAACAATCACCTTTAACCAACATAGCCAACAACTCAACTCAAGCAGCTCGAAGAAATTTCTGCGCAACTAACTCACCTTAGTTTATAGCTAAAAGCTATTTTGTCATCAATGTCACAACAACAAATTGCGTTTTATAAAGTAAAGAACAAAAAACAATTGAATGAAACAAAAACAAAAAATTGTAACAACTTTAAGTACTTTGTAAATGCTATATTAAATCCGGCGTACACACACTTTCATTGCCGACTGTGAATCTTAGCAAAATGCGAAATAGTGTAAAACGGAAATAACATGAAAGGAAGTCGTCGCACCGCGAAACTGAACGAAATCGCATTACACGCATAGCAAAAATACATACAAACATTAGCAGGGAATACAACGCTGGTGGTTAATAACGTAAGCGCCCAAGTATCAGCAATCACTAATGTAGGCATCTGCTTGTTCTTCTTCTTTCTGATATTTGTTGTTGGCTTCCAAGGTTGACACGGTGACAACAACAGCAATTGCAAGACACTGCTTTCCGCAAATGTCAATAACAAAAGCAAATCACTTTTCTATATAGATGATAGATACATAGCATAGTATGTGCAGTGATACCCTTGCAATATCCTCGTCCTTGATAAGGATATAACATTGACTTTAGCGTCAACATGGCACTAGGACGCAATCGCTTGAGCTGCTCAGCGTTGCCATTGCTGCTAATATCTATGCTTGCGTTGGCGCTGCATATATACTTATAAAGCGTGTAAATGAAATTTATGCAGAGGGTTTTTGCAAATGTTGGGAAATTAATTTCCATAAAACTAATAAGGAATATATAAAATTCTACTTAAGTAGTTTCTAAGTAAGAAATGTTTTCTCAGTTTTTTTACAATGAAGTGTACCAGAAAGTTTTTTTGTTTCGACACCACTTTAATTTTTTACCAGATTACTGAACCAAATCAGTCGTAATTTATATAAAAACCCAAAAAAATTGAAACAAAATGTTAAACAAAGTCATAACGCAACTTTTCTTAGTGACTACATTCAAACTACATGCGAACTAGACGCCATGTAACTACTTTAGTAGCCAGTTAATATAAACTAACTGACCAGTAACCATTGCAGTAACCAGTTAAAATGAACTAGTCGACATGTAATACTTTAGTAACCAATTAATATTAGTTAAATTATTCCAACTGTAACAGCTTTAGTAACCAGTTAAAACAAACTGGACCAAATGTAACTACTTCAGAAACCAATTACTACGAACTAGTCGACATGTAACCATTTCTGTAACCAGTTAATACAAACTAGTCGAAAGTAGAGTAGTTACTAATTCAATAAGTAGTAAATTTTCTCTCCACACTCAATGCCTTACCTACAACTTTTGATCACAAATCAATTTTTCGATTTGATAAACTTAACATAGCAGGCTTTATCAGCACTGAGTTGGCAGACACTAACAACAACAAATCAAGAGTAATATAAAGCAGGCTGCCACCAACAGTGAATTGTCATTAAGAATATATGTACAATATTGACTAGCTGCACAACCTACCGATAACTGCTTGCTGCTACGCCATAACCCCATATACTGTGTTGGGAAATGCGCTCCTGTGGCGCCGGTGACTTTCCTGTTGAACTTATTGCGGAAGCTTTGCAAAATAGTTTGGCATGCACTGCTTTTACGGCCATCAATAGACGTGTCGTTGCTCCTTTCTTCATATCCTTCGATTTTATTGCTGCCGTTTTCAATGTGTATCCAATACTCTCTTTGATCTAAGCGACATATTGTCTTACCATTAATATAACACATATACTAATGCAATACTAAGAAGTTGTTACTTTTATAGAGATATATGTATGTATGTATATAGGTCTAACGAACGTCTTTGCTTTTATTACAAAGAAAATTGGATTGTCTTGAAGTTTTTAAAGGAAATTTAAAACCCCTCACCTTCGCTTGAAACCAGTACTTTGAAGATTGATTGACAAGTAGTGTTGAAAAATCATTCAAAGTTTTCTTTAATTTCACAAAAATCCAAAGTTCCATATACGTATATATTGATTTTTTTTAAATGAACCATTTGTAATAATTTCTGTAACTAGTCCCCAACCAACATTACAATTTCATGATTTGTAAATTGAAATTATAAATTTACAATAATTGTTTATTTCACTTTACAAAGCATATTTCCGCATTTAATATTCCCTTAATTAATTCAATTAGCACCTTGTTCTAATATTTGCCTGCTTTTGAAAGCATAATTTCAAAATCAATTATTGTATTCAGCAAAATTGCTAATACCAATTAAAAGTGTTATTTACTCTGTGCACACTTATGTAGCTAAGCCACATCATTAAATGCTTGTTGTGTTAAGTGATAATTGCAATTAAATTAATTGCAAGTTTTAAGCAGACGACTTAGAGCACAATAGGTGTAAAATAACGAGGAAATATGAGATGGAAAAATACATTTTTTTTATTAAAATTTTATAAATTGTTTTTGAAGTCTTGAAAGCTGTACTACATACTCCAAAGTTAGCTTGGAATAGTTTCAAATATTTTTATTTTTTTTATTTTATTTCTGTTTTAATTTTCCCATTATTATTATTATTTTTTTATGTTTCTTAAAATTTTTTAAATTTTCTTTCGACAGAGTTTTCAAAAAAACATTTATTGGATTTGTTGTCTGTAAAAATGAACACTAGAACGGTGTGAATGTGTTAGAGCTTTCATGCGGAAATAAATCTAAATAAAAAACATCAGAGTGAATATTCGCTAAATATGATTTACGCCTAAATGTAGACAATATTACTTTCTCAACCGTTTGTATTGATGATCTGGGAACATTTTGTAAAATAGAGCTTGCATTTAGGTGATTCAAAGTTAATTAGTAAAGTTTAGTAAAAAATTTTTCTTGGCATTTCGTTTTCGAGCTGGTAAATTAATTTTGAAACCTTTTTTTCAAAAATAATTGAATTTTTCAAAATTAAAAAAAAAATTTAATTTAAAAATTTAATTTTTTTTATTTAAAATTTAAAATCTAAAAATAACATATTTTATTTAAAAAAATTAAAATTTTTTTATTTTGAAAAATTTAATTTTTTGAACTTAACCAGATCGAAAACGAAATATGAAATTTTTTATTTAAAATTTAAAATCTAAAAATAATATATTTTATTTAAAAAAATTTTAACTTTTTTTATTTTGAAAAATTTATTTTTTTGAAGTTAACCAGATCGAAAACGAAATGTCATGAAAAAAATCAGTACTAATTAACTTGGATTTTTTTGCAAAAAAATATATTTTTTCAAATTTGTCGATTTTTTTAAATTAAATTATTAATTTTTTTTATTTAAAACAAATGGACATTTTTTATATTTTGTAAAATTTATATAAAAATGCCATTTCATACCATTGCCATATTAATATCTGAAACAAATTTAATACTAAAAATTTAAACAAATTCCCGCCTCTTACTTTCTCTGCTGCTAATGTGCTACCTACATAGGGTTGTGGCAGACCCAGTGGGACCACCATACATAAATATAAAAAAAAATTAAATGCAAGCATACAAACATACAAGTACATTCATATTTGTTTGCTTACCACACAAAAATTAATCACTGGCCACTTGTCGGCCGACCAGTTGCACCAGTGAGCGCCGAAAGTGGCAAAGAAACATTTTGCGGCTGCAACAGGTGTGCTGCGATGGCGACAATTACGCACAGTTAGCATAGATAAATGCACATCATCAACACACGCACACACAATCACACGCAGACTACTGCAATTAATTAACTGACTTCTCATGAATAATACAACTGGCATCATCAGCGGCTGTTGATGAGCGCTCGCTGCCATATTCCACATAAGTGAGTGGCGCCCACAGCGCTTCCACCACTCGCTTACATGACGATATCTCCCTGTGGTGAACAACTTTTGCACTTCTGCGCATGTGTTGCAGCAACTTTTTAAATATGATATGTCTGCTAGTTAGTTGCTCTTCTGCCACAGTTACTGTCAATGTTGTTGTTGCAACGTATGTATGTATGTGTGTTTGTGCGTTTGTGTGAGTCAAGGCGGTGGCAAACAACTCAATTAACCTCAACCTTCGTTACGCTGTGACGGCTGCAATGCGTCGTTGACAGTGACAACAACTACAACAACAGGCACAT